>NW_022598636.1:0-1197 GCF_009176505.1 Sitodiplosis mosellana | reverse complement strand
AGGCGTACTGTTGAAGCTAGAAAGCATGCAAAGGAAGAACATTCCGAACTAAGAAAAGAGTACAAAAAGAGCGCACGTTTGGCTTATAAAAATTACAAACTTGAAATGGAGCAACTTATCAACGAAGACCCACAGAAGTTTTTTGAATTTGTGAATGTCTCCAACAAAAGGAATGGTGATCTTCCGAATGAAATGGTACTTGGAGACAAAAAGAGTGGGAACCGTCGTGAAATAGCACAATTTTTCGCAACACATTTTGCCAAAGCATACACCAAACCAGATTCTAGCATAATTGAAGATAATTCCGGAGATGAACCATTGCTGAAAGATCTATGTGCTAACTTTCCTACGATTGACATCACCGAAGAGTTAGTTTTGGATGCTATAAATAATCTTCCGAACAATATGGTATCAGGACCAGACGAAATACCAAATGTTTTCATCAAAAAATGCCTTCCATCACTGCTAAAGCCAATAACATACATGCTAAGAGAATCCCTTGAAATTGGATTTGTGCCGGAGATTTGGAAAAAATCATTCGTAAGGCCGGTACACAAAAGTGGTCTCAGAGCCAAAGTTGAGAATTATCGTGGTGTGGCTCTACAGTGCATAATTCCAAAGTTGCTTGACTCCATTGTTGCAAAATACCTTAATTACCACATGAAAAATATCATTGATGACAGTCAGCACGGATTTATGAAAGGAAGATCAACAATAACAAATTTAGCTGAGTTTACATCATGTGCAATATTGGGCATGGAAAACCATATACAAACTGATGCAATATACCTAGATATTGCAAAGGCCTTTGACTCGGTCAACGTCGATTTACTTATCCGCAAATTGGCTATTATGGGACTAAATGAACAATTGCTCAAATGGATCAAGTCATATTTGCATGGTCGCCAGCAGATTGTGAAATTGGATAATGATATGTCGAGCCCAATTGACGTTACATCGGGAACTGGACAAGGATACCCGATTGGTGCTACATTGTTCCTGTTGTTCATCATTGATTTGCCAAAACACATAAGGGACTCAATTCTTCAGTCGTTCGCTGATGACACTCGCCTGTGGAAGCATATTAGACACTATAATGATTGTCTGCAATTGCAAGCGGATTTGAATGAGCTTGTTGAATACTTTAATCGGAATCAGCTAAAATTGAATGTGTCAAAGACTAAATTTGTGTCATTT
>NW_022598635.1:0-3999 GCF_009176505.1 Sitodiplosis mosellana | reverse complement strand
TCTGGGCTCGTTTGTATGGGAATTGACAACAAGGCGCTGCGTCGGGTGGAGGGTAGAAATATGGCGTTTGGTACCAAAAAGGAGGCGGCATATTGGTCTGTGGCAATTGTCCATTGTGCATGTGATCTACACGATGGCGAGGTTCATAATTATATCGACCGTTGTGGTTATTACGATTTCGATTATGGTAGCCAAATTCATTCGATCGATCCTCACGTCGGCGTCTGTGTTGGTTATTCATGTCCCGACGCTGATTGTTGTTGTTGTTATTGTTCCGGTTGTGTCTGGTGTGATGTTTGTTACTGTTGTTGTTGAATCTATTGGAATGTCGTGAGTTTGAAGTTGACTTGGCTGTTGTACGACGGTAGTCATTGTGTTTTCGCCTATGAATATTACTTCGATTACGTGTTTTTTCAAAAGCTCTAACACGATATTCACTTGACCAGATATCGGAGTTGCATAGCAATTCACATACCTCCCGTGTGAATACGGTTATTTTGAAAGCATTGTAGGTTTTGCGGTATTTTCTTTTGCTGGGCAGTGCAAAAACCTTGAATATATCCGGGTTTAGGTTGGCTTTTTCCATTAAGTAGCTGACAATATCATCTGAAGATGAATCTGTATCAGCTTTGGAAACGTACAAAGTGTATAGTCCATTTGCATCTTCCGTCGGTATTACAATTCGTTTGGTATGCACATTTGGTTTGTTGGATACGCTAATGTTAGCCGGCAACATACCAGGTTGGTTCATTTGAGATGTTTGATTTGAGTTTTCATGACTTCCACTCGGTTTATGTACATTGGATCGGTCGGAGCCATTATCATTTTGCGTGTGACTTCCGAATTTCGCTGTGCAAACTACACACGTAAGTCCAAATGGTGTGTTTTCATCAAAGAATTGTTGGAATTCATTCACTTTGTTTACACTCGGTACACCTTTGAAAACGAAATATGGATTGCCATCACTGTCCTTCGCTTCACTCATCAAATCGAACATGAATAGGAGCTTTTTCGTTCGCAGCTCATCACAGTCACGTAGACATTTTGCATTCATTTTTTGTTTACAGAAACGGCAATTTAAAAAAATATCATGATAACCTTTGCAATCATTTGTTGCACAAGAGTGTGGTTCAGTATGTGTTGACATTTTGTGGTTATGTGAATGGTAAACAAAGTAAAAATGTACTGATAAAAACAAAAATTAAAATAAAATTAATAAAACTTCATATGGCTCGTGTGTGCGTTGACGAGAGGTTTCTGAATATATAAATTTTATCGAAAATCAATTACTGTTTCACTTTTAAATTAATAAAAAACAGAGATTTACAGAGCAGAGAGAGCAAATGTACGTCTTTTGACAACTCTCGAAAATCTCGTGAATTGTCCGTCGAAAATTTTCATTTTTTTCGGACGGACAAAATCTGTCCGTCCGAAAAAAGTTCGGACGGACAGATTTAGTCCGTCCGAAGTTTTCGGACGGACGGACAGCAAAAAACCACTTTTTCACTTTTTTGTCCGTGTCCGTTGACAGCTTTATATTATAGTTTGACACATACGACGAGATGACCCACGGTAATCCCACTGACACCTATGCAAGCGCCGAAAATAATATCGTGATTCACGATAACATTCTCATACGTCCTGCTCGTGAAGGAAATAATAATGTCAATTCAGAGCTACTTCAACAAATCAACGATGATAATGGAATCAATCATCTCATCAGCATCCTCCAATTCGAAGGTGATAATTTGGCCCATGGCGAGAGAGACAACAGTGACTTAAACGCTTTTATCGGCGCTGGACTAGCAGCAGTAAACATCTCCCCACCGGTTGGAGAAGCCGTCGAGCCCATGCTCGAAGGGCTCCTCGATTTGGCAGACGGAAACTATATATATTAACTACTTTTTTTAAAGACTTTTTTATGTCCGACAACAATTTTAGTTTGAATTTTTGTGTTTTAAATCAGAGTGAAAATCAGCTTGAAAAATCAGTATGCCAAAAAGAAATCGTTTCGAATATGGATATTCAAAAAAAAAGCTAGTCATAAATGCGTGAATTAATTTCTTGTGTGTTATTTTTGATAATTTCTGAAATAAAAATTTTAATTTTCCATACAAAACATCATCAAAAAATGTTTAACCGAAAAACGTAAACAAACCGTTTAAGCTTTTTTAGCCACTTCCCCCTTTCCATAGGAAATTTAGATGGCTAAAATGCGTTATGAGACAGAGCTCATACACACACCCTCATTGCATACAAAATATACAGGACATATTACTGCGCGCTGTTATGCGTTATCCGTGCATGGATAGTCTCATTCATTAAACCTCTAACGCACTGCGCAGAACACACCTCTTCCAAACAACGCATATTCCAAGCCACACGCTTCCACGTTACAATATACACTGCGTATCCAACGCATGTTTACGCACAACTCTAGGCCACACACCCTCTTGCTTTTGTTTTGATGTGTTATTAGGCACATACGATATGCATACTTGTACGCACTGGAAAGCCACGCATCCTTTTGCTTCTGTATTTGATGCGCCTGGCCTATAATACGTCATTCTCTATAGCCGAAACCTTTTGTATTTCCATTTGCCGCCATGACCGCATCAATTCATATGTGTGGCTGACTTACAAATCAAAACATACGGTTTCGGCTCAAAGCATGTTTTCAAAACATGTATCTGTGAAAAGATATTTTTCATGTTTCCATGGTTTTGATAAAAAAAAAACCATTCCGTTTGCTCATTATAGAAACGAAAATAAAAATTAAGAATAAAAATAAAGGAATAATTCAGTATTCAAATAAAAATATACGTAAACAAAAATGCGTTGTATAGACCCGTTTCTCCTTTGTGTATAATAAATTAGCTAAATCGGTCGAAATGAAAATATGAACAGAACAAAACAAAAGCCAACAAAGGAAATTATATTATTTTTAAAATAAAAATATAAATTAAATTGATAAGATAAAAACAAAAACAAAAATAAAATTAATGCAAATATTTTCCCGTTCGCATAATAATGTATATCCACTTGCGATATTCCCCTTTTTGTAAAAAGTCAAAAACATATGATTTAATGATGGCCGCTCGCTTGACATCTGACTAAGGGGTGAAAATTGTCAATGGAAAACTGTCAAGCTCTGAACCGCCAAATTCAAACCATTCGAATTTTAAGTCATTTTTAAATGTCAAATTGCATGCTCTATTCGTCAAATTTGAAATCCCCCATAAAAGTGCATTTCTTGTTAAATTTAACTTATATAGGTTTTTCGATTAATGAGTTCGATTAATCAAGTAAAAAAAAAAAAAAAAAATTCACATAAAAGTAGTTATTTGACGAATTTGATTGGTTTTCTGAATTGTAGTTCCTCAAAAATTTCTCCCAGTAATCTCTCGATTTTCGACGCTATGCCTTCTTACGTTAACGCCAACTGGTGCAAGAACAAGTACTAAAAGGACAACGTACGTCAAATTCAAAAGCTTGTATACAAATATATACATGTGTCAATTGCTTATTGAGCGGTTTTCTGTTCTCAAGAAATATTTTGAGTTTATTTTTATTAAAAAGCGCGAATATTTTTTTTTTCAATGCAAGAATTTAATCTTGTTATTTTAAAACGTAAAATCAAACATTTTTCTCGTGTTTTTGCGTGTTTTTGTCAACACAAGAGTTACTTAAGAATTGCGAACAAATGTCAGTACATTTATTGACGTTCCACGTTCCGATTGTTTCAATGACAACATGAAGTGACATTTGTAGCAGTTATTCATGTTGATGAAAACACGTGAAAACACAAAAATTTCATTTAATTTTATATTTTCTAAAATATTAGAATATTGTTTTTTATTGAAACATGTTTTTTTAAGTTTTTCTCTTCAAGTGATTGCTATATTTATACAAACGTGGTATTTCATTGTGTGGTTTGTGTTTGTTTTGGTTCGTTTATTGGTTGATTCATGTCGACACAATGATTCTAATAGTGATATG
>NW_022598634.1:0-1423 GCF_009176505.1 Sitodiplosis mosellana | reverse complement strand
TCGCCTCGTGTTGTTATCTGTCAAAACGCCGGTACAGGTATTTCGTAAAGATTGCACCACAACAGTATATTCACTTCAAAAAACTCGAAATAAAATCACCAAAATGATGTGATTTGCCTGAACTTGAATGAATTGTGATGTGTTGGCCTCTTATCTTTCGATAATGGCCCTGATAGTTATTCAAAACTTTTTTTTTTTTTTTCACAAAATTCACTAAAAATATGTGTTTGAGTTGCGATTCACGTCAAGTGCTTCGAACTGTCAAACGACTACTGTCAAATGACTGATATCATTTTGAGTGACGCTTTGACGCTGTATTATCCCTGGGTACGAAGTTCAAAAGAGTTTTTCGCATTCACTATTGTGAAAATTTATTTACAATAAGGAAAAATATCGCGTCACGACTTTTGAATTTAGTCTCCAAGTAAAACTTTCAAGCGTTTTGCCGTCCAAAAGTCGTGACGCGATATTTTTCCTTATTGTAGATAAATTTTCACAATAGTGAATGCGAAAAACTCTTTTGAACTTCGTACCCAGGGATAATACAGCGTCAAAGCGTCACTCAAAATGATATCAGTCATTTTGAGTGGTAAATCCACGCACAGGAGCGTCACTCCATTTTAACCTCGTCTAGAGGTTTTTCATCTGATATCCAGGCCTGCCACCGATTTTTTTTTCTAAAAAAGCTGAAAAAGCTGATATTACCAGCTTGAAAAGCAAGCAAAAAGCTGATGAAATTAATATGGCAAAATCAAAGAAGCAGTTATAAAAATAGTTTTTTTTATGGTATTTCTAGTCGAATCATAACTGAAATTTTATGTTCAATCTTACTTGCTACGCAGTTGACATATAAATAATATTGCTAACTGAATTAAATTTGACTTCCATGTTTTCAATATGTTTATCTCGCATCAAGTGTTGGGTCACAGCAGCAAATCCTCTGCTTTTGACGTTGATAGTACCATCGCAGGCTGAACATCTCAATGTAAAATCGTCTTCCTTTTTGAGAAATTCTTTGTATAGTCATCGCCAATAATATCTGTGATGTCAAACTCTTTTGACATATTACTGGACGCACTCCTAGGAATATGGAGACGGTTTATATATTTTAAAAAACAGATGTCGCTACGCTATGAAAGAATATTAAGCAATGATTTTGGATTTAAAAATCAGTTCTTGTTGTTGTTGTTATCATAAGTTTTCACTTTTACCGACATCTCGATTGACTCGGCAGATTTTTATTATATGATGATTTTCAATAAACAATCAATATCTTTACTATCGCAAATGGTGTCCAAGTTTGGAATAAAAATCATTTTTGGACAAAAAAGCGATGCATTTTTTCTTTTGGCGAAACTCAACACACCAGGAAACCGTTCATCCAATAGTTCCACTTTAACTGTGGCATATCTCTCAGCTCAGT
>NW_022598633.1:0-3055 GCF_009176505.1 Sitodiplosis mosellana | reverse complement strand
GCTCAAAATGTATTTCGATGACGTATGACCACCAATCACATTATGGACGAGTGATATTTGGGCTATTTTTCTTCGTTCTTCCAGCGTAATCATTTGTAATTCAAGCAGTCGGCATTCGTATGGCGGCTTCCTGAATCTTTGTGGCCACTTCATTTTGCGCAGTGCAAACAATAAAAACTGCTTCTAGATCGATTCAACTCGTGCAATCTTTTCAGCGGTGTATGGATTCCAAACTTGGGAAGCATATTCCACAATCGGCAATACAAATGTGGAAAACAATTTCTTTATGGTCCATGGATCATCAAATTCATATCCAAACCGTTTAATCCATGCTAAACGTGATTTCGCTTTGGCTGTAATGTACTCAATATGTGCGTTAAAATTCAATTTATGGTCAAGTATTACTTCTAGATCCTTTATCACGTGGACCCGATCAATTTTTTCGTTGCCAATGGAATATTCGAAGTTAAATTTTAAGATCGCGCGATGAAAAGACGCAAATTTGGTCTTGGATACATTCAACTTCAGCTGATTTCTTTTGAAGTATTCTACAAGCCTATTTAGGTCAGCTTGTAATTTCAGACAATCATCATAATGTTCGATGTGTTTCCACAGGCGAGTGTCATCAGCGAATGACTGAAGAATTGAGTTGCTGACGTGTTTTGGCAAATCAATGATGAACAGTAGAAACAATGTAGCACTAATCGGGTATCCTTGTCCTGTTCCCGATGTAACATCAATTGGGCTCGACATGTCATTATTCAGTTTGACAATCTGTTGGCGACCATGCAAATACGATTCAATCCACTTGAGCAACTGTTGATTCAATCCCATAATATTCAATTTGCGGATCAGTAAATCGACATTGACCGAATAGAAGGCCTTCGCAATATCCAAATAAATTGCACAGTCTGTACTTTGTTTTCCATGCCCAAAATTGCACACGATACAAATTCAGCCAAATTTGTGGTTGTAGATTTTCCTTTCAAAAATCCGTGTTGACTCTCATCAATGATATGTTTCATGTGATAATTAAGGTGTTTAGCAACTATTGAATCAAGCAACTTTGGTATTACACACTGCAGGGCTACGCCACGATAGTTCTCAACTTTTTTCCTTACACCACTTTTGTGAACTGGTCTTACAAATGATTTTCTCCAAATCTGAGGGACAATACCAGTTTCCAACGATTGCTTTAGCATGTGTGTGATAGGTTTTAGTAGTGCTGGCATACACTTTTTGATGAGAATATTTGGTATTCCGTCAGGTCCTGACACCATGTTGCTTGGGAGATCATTTATCACGTTCATAACCAAATCCTCAGTGATGTCAATCATTGGAAAATTAGTACATAGATCTCTTGGTAGTGGTTCATCTTCAAAATATACAATATTTTATACAATAAATAGTTGTAATTGTCTTTCTCGATTGGTATAACAATTTGGTCTAAAAAGCACAAGATAACCTAATCAATACATGGAAATGCATAGGTAGCCGAAATGTAAACGGTCCAATATAGCCTAACTTAAACGTGTAAAAAATGAAAGACCAACTGAAGCGTTAACACTGTAGTGACGGCCCTAATGACTGCAAAAGTCATCATTCAATTTATCCAGAGGTGATACATTGAAGAAAAGTTTTACGTCTAATCTAACAAGTCCCTGTTGGTAGTTATGAATTTGTAATTTAGTAGAGACCGAAAGACATAAGAACAGATTTACAATACTTGCAAATACATTAACATAAACGGTAGTTTCCATTATGAATTATAAATTAATGGCAGGTCAAAAGTTGATCACCAACTCAATGGATGGCTATATCACAGTTAAAATCACCGTGTTTACGTAGCTATCATAACCTTGCATAATGACGTGCACAGAATGCATTGAACTGAAAAAACAACTTGCTGACATCAAAACAAAGCTTGTCCCGATAATGAAAATGCTGGATGGACTAAACTTGGATTTCACCACCATGCCATCCGCATCAACTGACGATCAACATAAAGTTGATATGGATACGAGTGAACTCCAATCGACTGGTGGCTCATCAACACAAGCACAAAACGATGGTATTTTGTGTCAACAACGACAACAAACTCAACACACTGATTTTTCTTCGCCGCTCACAAATTTCAATGTAAATACCGCGTCCACGCGGGGGTTTGAAACGACGAAGAATTGATGATGTGATCTCCGAAAATAAAAATCCAGTTGATTTGTGTGATTTTGTTGTCCCGACGAATTCGACTGGTATTGTCCCCGAAAAAGCCAGTGGGAAAAAACAAACTATGCGGTCATTGCACATCAGTCCATTCAACCCGGTGACTGATATTTCAGTTATTGCTGGTCACTTGAAGGCGATCGAAAGCACCCGTCCCTTCACTGACAACGTGACCTGCACCAGTCTGAGACCAAACATAAAAAAGGTGCCAAACCCAACTTTCGTCTCGTTCAAACTGGATGTGCCAGCTGAGTATGTTGATTTGTTCAGTAGTGTTTGGCCAACTGGCGTTACCGCAAAAGAATTCGTGTCAAAGGTTGCCCCTAAAATTGGCCGAAAATCCGCTTCTCATGTCCGGACGAAGCCAAATAACTTGATTGGCACCAAAAAGCAACCCGAGAAATCGAATCCAACTACGAAACAAAACAAAACAATCGATAGCTCCAAGCCAAAAAACGGGATTGGCAAAGCGTACGCCCAGCAAACAAATTGGAGACACACCAAGAACCAGCATCCACAAAGGAAACGCCGGCAAGCACGTACAAATCTGTGCCAGAAGAGCTGTTGCTCGCAATTGAAGCCGAATTACCATCGCTCCTGCTTCAACGATCACTGCGCAGGAAATCAACAAGGCTATCACAACAGATGGTAGTAAATCATGCCACATCGGATGATTGCGCTTTCTTCACAAAAATTTACTATCAAAACTGTTTTAGTATTTGTCCCGAAGAAGAGCGCTTCTATTGTGGCGCCTCTTCCTACGATTACGATACGATAATTCTGAGTGAGACGTGGCTCAGAAAAGATATTTATGATGCTGAATTTTTTGACG
>NW_022598632.1:0-2779 GCF_009176505.1 Sitodiplosis mosellana | reverse complement strand
CTTTTAAAATATTCATTAATTCTCTGTTTAACAGTATTTGTACTCGTGTTAAAATCAATTAAATAAGTATCACAGACTGGAGTAGGAACATTATGATAATTCTTATTTTCTTTATGAATTAAAGGTGGCTTAATTGGCACAAATTTGTTATAAAAATCATTGTACGTAGACAGCATATGATTGACTGGTTCGAATCTGGAGTAATCACGGTGTCGTACTGGTAGAGATAGGAATGCTGTGTCTCTTGTCCAATGCCGTGGTGTTCTAATATTGATTTCGTTCATAATATGTCTCGATGATGTATGCCCGCATAACACATTATGTACCATTGTAATTTGAGCTATCTTTCTTCGTTCCGCAAGCGTTATCATTTGCAATTCCAGCAATCGACATTCGTATGGTGGTAACTTAAATCCATGGGACCATTTCATTTTACGCAGTGCAAATAATAAAAACTGCTTTTGAACGGACTCAACTCGAGCAATCTTTTCAGCGGTGTATGGGCTCCAAATCTGTGAGCCATATTCGATAATCGGTAGTACAAATGTGAAAAATATTTTCTTAATTGTCCATGGGTCCTCAAAATCTCTCCCAAAATGTTTGATCCATGCCAATCTTGACTTTGCTTTGGCGGTAATGAATTCAATGTGTGCATTGAAATTCATGTTTACATCCAAAATGACGCCCAGATCCTTCATCACTTCAACACGGTCAATTTTTTCGTTGTCAATCGTGTATTCAAACACAAATTTCAGCTGTCCTCGGTGGTATGATATGAATTTAGACTTCTTGACATTCAATTTCAGCTGATTACTTTTGAAGTATTTTACAATCCTATTTAGATCAGCTTGTAAGGCTAGGCAATCATCATAGTCTTGAATGTGTTTCCATAATCGGGTATCATCAGCAAATGATTGTAATACTGAGTCGATTGTATGATGGGGCAGGTCAATGATAAATAGTAGAAACAATGTTGCACCAATTGGGTAGCCCTGTCCGGTTCCCGAGGTAACTTCAATGGTTTTTGACATTGCTTCATTCAATTTGACAACTTGTTGTCTTCCATCCAAATTCCGTCTAGGAACCATTGAGAGGATTTAGTAGTTTTTAGTACATTTTAGTACTCTTTTAGTACTTTTAGTACTGGGTCTGCAAAGCCCATGAGAAGTACTAAAAAGTTGCTTCAGAAACTATTGCTCTATTTCGAGTAGTTTGAGGTTTTATGACGTTATTCGTAGCGAAAATGTGAGATTTTGATTGATTTTGGCCATATTTTCGAAATTTGTACATTTTAACACATGTAAAATCTCTAAGAGAAGGTCTTAATCGCAAATTCTAATCATTTTCCGTCGATTCAGTGTTTTGGTCATACATGGTTTTGCTGATAATCCGATGTGACAGCGCTACTTAGCGAAAAATCTATCAAAAGTGTAAACCGACGAATTTATTGACAATAAAATGCATTCGGATTGGCTGGTAATGGTCATATTCGGATTCTACGGAAAAAATTGACTCGATATAGGCCCAAAAAATGAGTTTTATGTAGTGATTTTGAGGTTTTATGACGATATTGTAGCAAAAATGTGAAATTTTGGTCGATTTTGGCCATATATTCACCCTTAACAGCTCAGTTTTACACTTTAGAGCATTGTAATATTGACCAAAATTGTAGTACTGGACGCCAGCAGTAAGATCCAGTCATCTGTGTCCAGTATAATTGCGATCAGAAGAAAAACCTCTTGACGAGGTTAAAAATGAGTGACGCTCCTGCATAGATTTGTTTCTACAAAAAGACTGATATCATTTTAAGTGACGCTGGGGATGCTAATATTTATGAAAACGATGTTTCAAAGTGTATTTCGCATTCACTATTGTGAAAATTTATTCACAATAAGGAAAAATATGTCGCGTCACGACTTTTGTATTTACTTTTTAAGTATTGTGCCTTGTAAAAGTCGTGACGCGATATTCTTCCTTATTGTGAATAAATTTTCACAATAGTGAATGCGAAATACACTTTGAAACATCGTTTTTATAAATATTAGTATCCCCAGCGTCACTTAAAATGATATCAGTCTTTTTGTAGAAGCAAATCTATGCAGGAGCGTCACTCATTTTTAACCTCGTCAAGAGGTTTTTCTTCTGATATCACTACTTTAGTACGGCATTTTATTTATTTACAAAACGTCGAGGCGCGCAAAGCGCGCCTCGACGTCGTGTGTTCTCTTAAGTTTATTTAGTGAAATCATTTTCAGCTGTGTCGGTAATGCAATTGGAGTAAATGTTTCCTTTTAAATAATGAAAAATGCTTGTCTGAAATATTTTCACACTTACAATGGATTATATGTATTTATATTACATTTGTTTTATTTGTTGAAGTGTGTGTTCGCATGCACACAAATCAGATTCATGAATAAAATTTAAAGTTTTTATAAATCATGAAATTCAATAAATATTCTCCCTTTATCAGATATATAAATTGCCATTTTCCCAAAATTCAATAAATTTACACAGAAAAATCACTGTAAGAGCGTACACCAAAGCTCTGGAAAGTGCATTTTTTATGTATCCCCCGAACAAAAGTTCAATTTCATACATTCAGATGTAAAAATACCGATTTATGACCAAAATGACAACGAAATGGATATTCAAATGTTGGTAGACTCCCATTATTTTCACGAAAAAATAGCAGTTTTTTAAGGACAAAATGTCGTCAGAGGTCTATTTCAGTATTTTCCGAACGAAAATGTCATTTTCAGTGAAAATAGAGCAAGTTGAA
>NW_022598631.1:0-6186 GCF_009176505.1 Sitodiplosis mosellana | reverse complement strand
CTTAGTGGCATTGTAAACAATTTCACTGAGTGTTCAAATTTTATTTTGGACCTCAAACAATCACTAGTGCCTCTCATCGACAAAGTGTTGTGCGCGGACTTACCGCAAAAGAATGCCAGCAACCAAAATGAACGAAATGAGCAGAATATCGGTGCTACAGAAGTGATTGAAATTGACCAAGATTCGTTTCATCGTTTTATTGAAAATGCCAATGCCACCGTGCACACTGAAAATGTTGTGATCGAAGAAAAGTCAGCGGAACCGATGGACGAGGATGTTAGTAATGATGATGACGGTGACAGTACAATCGTCCCAACTGTCGAAAAGGGTGATGCCACATCGAGTGTTTACATGGATACTCCACGCCCGAAACAAAAACACGGTAAGCGTAAAATTGATCGCCCATTCAACGAAACAGTAAAACGTTCGTGCTTCACATCATCCGACGATCCGGGTATGTTGCGCGTTGATAACGCTACCGATGAAATTGTCTCGACACCATCAGTTCAGCAGAATGCAACGAATTTGCGCAATTTGGTCCGCGCTCCGGCCCGCAAACCGATTACGAAAAATGCTTCACGCGCTCAAGCCGGCAATTTGCACGCCAAAGCGGTACCGTTACCACAGGTCAGCAATTTACACAAGAAAATTGCTCCGTCAGTTCTACTGTCATCTAAACTGATGAAGAGCGTTCACATCTCATGCTTCTCTAACGACACCACCTGTGATGATATTTTGAATCATTTGCGCTCCATTGATTCCACATCTAACATTGTCAATGAAATTCAATGTAAAAGATTGACACGTGGGGGCCGGCCAATTTCAAGCTACAAATTCATAACGTTCAAACTGACCTTTCCTCGTCAATACTTTGAACGTATTGTTAACCCGTCGATATGGCCGAGTTCAATTAAGGCCTGTGAATTCGTGGACAAACCGAAACCTCTCTCGTCCATCAGTGCACCACATGTCAATTCAAACCGGCAGTCAAAAAACGGGATGCACCCAAATGGCCACATAAACAGAGTCAGAAACCATCCTCAGCCAATGTACGCCTATACACAGGCACTGACGACACCGAGTGTGAACCATTGGTTCAATCCATTTGCTCAGCGCCCAAGCCACTACCGCGCAGCAAACTCCGAGCAACAGCAAAACCGTTTCGCCCATCGCGTGGGCAACAGACGATTCCGTTAAACCCCAAGCTGCACACACCCGACGCGACACGCATCAGTGTCTATTACCAAAACATTCGCAGCTTGGGTAACAAACAGGATGAATTTTTCCACAAATGTGCTGCTTTCGGTTTTGACATAGTCATCTTGACTGAAACCTGGCTCAAACATAGCCACCTTAATGCCGAATTCTTCGATAGCACATACGACGTCTACCGCAAAGACAGATTATTTAGACGAGGTGGAGGTGTTCTCATTGCGCTCAACAATAAAGTCTTCTCTACTGAAGAAATTAAATTTGACAACGTGGACATTGAGCACGTATGCATTAAAGCGAGCTTGCCAACACACAACATTTTCATTTATAATGCATACATTCCACCGAATTCACCCAACGAAATCTACGCTTTGCATCGTTCAGCCATCGAATCACTTACGACGAATGCCGATGACGTTGTGATAGTTGTTGGTGACTTTAATCTGACAAACGTTGAGTGGATAAATGACGATGAGGATAGCAATGTGCTTGTTCCCTCTAATTTCCACTCCCAATGTGCTGCTGATTTCATTACCTGAATGGGCCTGGGCCTCCAGCAAATAAATTCAATAAGAAATCGGAACCTCAAACTGTTGGACCTATTTTTTACTAACGACCATGCCAACACAACAGTGAGTGATGCTACTAAACTGTCATTGACGGATAAAATCGACATTCACCACCCTCCTTTGTTGATTGAATTTGAATGGCATCCGATTAACAATGGTTCGGAAAACCAGAATAACACGCATTTCAATTTCAAACGGGCTGATTTTCAGCGCATGAACGAATATTTTGCTGCCGTCAATTTCGATGACTTATTCGCAAACAAATCACTTGCGGAGAAGGTGTCATCCCTTCATGACGTGTTAGCGGAAGCTATTCAGTGTACGGTTCCAACGTATGTCCGCAAGAACAACCAAAAATGCCCATGGAAAAACAAAGAACTTCGGCATCTCAAGAATTTAAGGAAAAAAGCCTGGGATCACTGGAAGCTGACCAATGACAAGCAGCTATTCGAAGAATTGCACGAGGAATTCAGTGCAAAAAATACCGAGCTTTACAATCAATATGTCGACAAAATGAAATCAAACTTGAAAAGTGATCCATCTTCGTTTTGGCAATATGTTAACTCTAAAAAGAGCACTGATAACATACCGAAAACCATGCGATTCGGCGACTCCAAGACATCCAGCGAATCGGAGCAAGCAAATTTATTTGCGGACTTCTTCGGGAGCAATTACTCCACATCTACGACACCAAATAATCAACCGTCACCTCAGTCTGAGAACACCTCTTGTTTCCAGCTTGACCTAGATTTTGTCATGATTGAAATGACGAAGGTCAATGCCAAGAAAGGTGTTGGACCTGACGGTATTCATCCTCTGATTTTGAAGGAGTGTGCTCCAACGCTTGCTAGTCCGTTGACTAAGATCTTCAATGAGTCGCTTTCATCTGGCATTTTTCCCGACGAATGGAAACGATCGAGTGTATCACCCATATTCAAAAAGGGCGCCAGATCGGACATTGAAAACTACAGGTGCATAGCAAAACTACTAACAATCGCTAAATTCTTCGAGCTCCTCGTCAACGTAAAATTGCTTGAAACTGTTCGTGATCGCATCTCGCCTAACCAACATGGCTTTATGAAAGGACGATCTACAGCATCAAACCTTACCGAGTTTGTGTACTACGCACAGAGTGGCTTAAACACTGGAGCTCAAGTTGATGTCCTGTACACGGACTTTACGAAAGCCTTTGATAGAGTCGATCACAGCATTTTGATCCAGAAGTTGAAAACATTCAATCTACCTCAAAACTTGCTGGAATGGCTTAAGTCGTACCTCGAAAATCGCATTCAATTTGTCAAGCATGGAGCAAGTGAATCGGATGATTTTACAGCGTCGTCGGGTGTCCCACAGGGGAGCCACCTTGGCCCAACACTGTTCCTGCTGTTTATCAACGACATCGTGGATCAAATGCCGCCAGACATCATGATATTACTGTTTGCTGATGATATCAAAATAGCCAAAATCATCAAGTCTCAGCAAGATTCGGAGATGCTACAGCAAGCCATCGACAAACTTAAACATTGGTGTGACGTGAATCTGCTGCACCTTAACCTCAAAAAATGTGCAGTGCTATCTATCTACAAGAAACGTCAGCATTTGGAAACAAGCTACACCTATGGCGACCACACCTTCGACAAAGTGACTGAACACAAGGACTTGGGTGTTCTAATTGACAGAAAACTATCATTTGCTAAACACATTGACATGGTCACTTCGAAGGCAACGGCTGCACTTGGCTTTGTCAAGCGCTTTTGCCATGACATCACTGACGTTACCACACTAAAGTCGCTGTATTTTGCATTGGTTCAGTCTCACCTCGATTACTGCGCCATGGTATGGCTTCCATTCCACAAAATCCACAGTGACAAAATCGAATCCGTGCAACGCCAATTCACTATGTACGCTCGTCGAGAATACCCATCCGTGCATAACCAATACTCAATCACACCGTACGAGCAACGATTGTCAGACCTGAACATGATTAGTCTTCGCCGTCGACGTGTCAACGCGTCATTGAGTTTTTTCTACGACATCATCAACGGTAACGCTAACTGTCCAACGGTTAGTGACAAAGTCTCATTTAATGATGGGCGTTCATTGAGACACAGCGAGCAATTCAGGGTCAATGACAAGCACATGAAGCTGGTGCGCGAAGCTCCAATTCCTCAAATGTGCAAAATGGCGAACATGGTGCCGGAACAGTTCACAGCAGCGACCTCAAAGAAGAATTTTGCATCATCGGTTCGCAAAATGACGGACACCACTTTTGGATCGCTTTGCAAACTCAAATGACTACCTGGCCGCCTAGTCAATTTTTCATCCAGGTAACCTCATTTTTTGTATGTGTTCTCTACGAGAACACCTTGATACTGCCCCCATTAATGGTGAAATTTCGATTTTCATGTTGCCGTTAAACCTGATCCATGATCCCAAGCGGACGAATTCCCAAGGACAAAGCATACTGCCCGGGTGCCATTTGGTTGCTTCTGATTGCAACAAACATGAGCGGGGCTGTCCCAGGTTCCAACCACCCACGTGGAAGTCAACTCATCTCACACGGACCACACAGCAAAATCAATAATTAAAGACTGACGAATTTTTTCCATACATTCTTTTAGTGTATTGAAAGGATGATACTTATCTGTGATGTTTACACTTATTTATTGTAAATTTTTATTTCTTTTTGATTTTGTACTTTGTTGTAGCCATCCACGAGTTGGCGAGTTAATATTCTTATCTTTGAAGTCAATGTTGAATTATTTACCATACGTTTCAAATCATGGTCCATGTCAACTCAATGCACTCTGCAATCAACATGGATCTGCCTTAACCGACGTAAAACTTCTCATCAATTTATCTATCTGATAAATTGAGTGACGACTTTTGCAGTCTCAAAGTCTTAAATTTAACGCGTAACAAATAACGCTTCACATAGCCTTTGTCCCTTTGGAAACGTTTACCAAAGGTTATCCTGGACCGTTTACTATAGACTAATATCAAGCATTTCCATCTTGGTTGTATGACTGTTTTAGTTTTCATGTTCCTACTATTGTGAATACCGCATGATGTACGAAAAGAGCCAGGTTTTTAACGAGGCGAGAACTGATAGTTGTCGAAACCTATTGCTACTAATTGTTTATTTTTTTAAATATGTAACAGTCTTGCACTCTTTTCCGGCCAAACCTCAATCAAAACCCACATTATATTCAGCCAGAGCTTGGCGGTGTTTAATAAAATAAAATAAAATAAAATAAAATTCGAAATTTATTCAATATTTTTGGACACGGTCTTCGACAAAAAAGTAGCCAGTGTAAAAAAAGACAACCTTTCTGAACATATAAATCCAAAATAAGCATGTTCTGACCACTTATTTGGCTCGAAATTTCACTTTCGAAAATCTTAACTCAAAACACATTGGATGTGATTTCAGGAGGGTTAAGTGTTCAGGAGAGTTCTTTGTTTTTACAACGGCCACAATTTTGCCGAAGACAGTATCCAAAAAAATGAATAACCTGCGAATTATGGTTGAAAAAGTGCAAAAATCGATTATTTTTACAATATTTTGTACTGGAGCAAACACCAGATGGCATTTTTTGGGTAAACGGAAAGTCCCAATCGATAAATATTGTCAAAGTAGTCTAACAAATACCCCCCATATGGGGGGGTAAAACCCACTCCCAAGCCCGAAAATCGCATTTTAAAATATACCGTGAACCGTTGAATCATTGAAATCCATTGTTTGAGCTTGGGGATTTGTTAGACTACTTTGGCAATATTTATCGATTAGACCCACCAATGTTGCCCGCCGACCCTTCCATGACCAATTTACTGAGGGAGATAATATTTTCGATTTGCAGGTCCCCGAAAGAGGGTCAGTGGAGGGTCAGAAGGCAAAATGGGTGGGTTTAATCGATAGATCTCGTCAAAGTACCCTAACAATACCCCCCCCCCCATTAGGGGGTAAAACCCACCTCCAAGGCCAAAAAACGGTTTCCAATGATTCAAAGATTCATGGTATATTTTCAAATGCGATTTTTGGGCTTGGGAGTGGGTTTACCCCCCCAAATGGGGGGGTATTGTCACAGTACTTTGACGAGATCTATCGATTGGACCCACCCATATTGCCCCCTGACCCTCCCCAGACCATTTTTTGGAGTAATGTATATGTAAGGGAAGCATCATCGATAATAACCCTGTGGGGAGTCAGGAAATGGGTCAGTCGACATCGGGGGAAGCTCCAATCGATAGATCTCGTCAAAATACATTGAGATACAAACTGGTCCGGGAGGGTTTAGCCACTCCCTAGCCCGCAAATCGGGTTTATATTTTTCCCCGGGGGAAATTTCTTTTAAAAAATACCATCCCAGCACGATTGAAGCATTAATCGTATAGTCGACTGGTA
>NW_022598630.1:0-3307 GCF_009176505.1 Sitodiplosis mosellana | reverse complement strand
TCTTCTTCTTCTTCTTCTTGCACATTATTATCAGACGAGCTCGATTGCCTAGTTGGTTCAGCATTATTTAAATCAACGAAGGCAGCAAACGTTTGGAATGAAATGCCAAACACTTTAAACGCTTTCACGAAATTACTAGCGTTATCAGTCACCGTACACAGAACTTTGTCCGAAATATCAAACTCGGTATAAATTGAAGATAACATAGCAGCAATAGCCTCTGCATCATGTGGTGAAATGAAGCGACGGCAACACAACACTCGTGACTTTCGCTCCAATGTAACTTCATCCACCCAATGTACTGTAACACCCATGAAACTCTTTCGTTTGGTTGACCAAATATCAGCTGTGGCACAGAAATACTTCACACTCTCAAATTCTTTTTTTATTTGGGCAATTTCTTGCTTATACAAATCGTCAAGTCGTGAATTAACGGTGTACGCTGATATGACATTATAATGCGGCACTTCATACGATGGTTCAATGACCCCAGTGGTAATTTCTTCAAAAACATGTGAAGGAAATTGAAAGAATAATCAAAATTTGACTCAAAGTAATTCATTTCAAAAAATTACCATGAGTATATCGCTTGAATGCATCTAACGAGACAATAGAGGTCGGCAACATTCCCTGAACGATAAGATTTAGCAACGCATCTTCATACTGCGACTGAGATAGCGGTAGTTTGCTACAATGAACCTTTCGTTTCGGCAATTTTTTCTCATTTTTCTTGTTTAAATACTCCAAATGCTCCGCGGTGTGCCGTGTCTACAACAAATTGTATTCGAATCAACAAGTTTTAATGGTTCCTATGATTTTTGTTTGAAAAAAAAACTACCTTCAAATGCCGAATGAAGTTCGATGTTGCATTCAATGATCCACACACTGATGTCGGAATGTTACTTGACGTCTCGCAAATTTTGCACTTTGCGACGATGTTTTTTTTGTCATCATTTTTTCTTTGCACAATTTGAAAATAATCCTTGAATAGAATATGAAGATTTTCTTCTTCTCTTTCGTCAGCTGATAAAATATTTGATGGGTTTTGCGATACACTTCCTTGTTCACGTTCCGATTGGTTTTCTTCGTCCAAATTTAAAGTCTCAAAAGATTCACTTAAAGGTTGGGTTTCGACGGAAACCAACGACTCACATATTGATTCGATCGTTTTATCACAGTCAATAATTTCATCAAAGATGCTTTGATTACGCTCACTTAACGTAACATAATTTTTGTTATTTGTTTTCTTGACTTTCGATTGATATGGTCCCACTGGGTTTTTAATAGAAAAAACAACTTTTTTTGATTCCATGTTGCTCAAATGAAATGCAAATACAAACTAAAACTCCAACACTGGAGCGACATAACAAACCAAATTCCAGTGAAACAAGAGAACAATTATTTCAGTTCGTGACACTTTAGCGCCCATTCGACATGAAAAATCCGAGATGCTAAAGTGTCACGAACCAAAATGTAATCCGTCGGGAGAAAGAGTGTGCTCCAACGATTGAGCCCATTGCTACGCGTTGTATTCAAGAGGTACTGAGTTCGATCCCTCATTTGGTTTGATTTTTTTTTTCGTTTGTTTTTTATTTATAAAAAAATTTAAACTAATTTTTTTTATTAGTGATTTAAATCAATCAGAGATGACTGAAGCGCACCGAGTGACCGAGCAATGGCCGCACGGACACTGAGTTTGCGTGCTTAAAACATGCTCAGTGCGATATTGCGCTGCAGCACAAACAAACCCACTCCATGAAGAGAGTATAAGCGCACCAACGGAGTGCGCTACACCGCACTCGTACACAACGAAGAAACAATAGAGAGGATATACAAAGAAAGAAACACAAAGAAAAGAATAAGACAATACACACTCAACTCTTTATATGTGTGTATAAACCATAATAGGCAACAGAGTTAGAGTGCGCACACATTTCTTAACAACAAAGTCAGAGTGCGCACATAAACTCATAACGAAGTGAGTGTAAACGCACAGAGCAGAAAACGACTCTCAGTTGAGTTGCTGAATACGCTACTGAGCGTGCGCTTAGTCATCTCTGAAATCAATTGATTTACAAATCAAAAATTCAAATAAATTGATTTGCTCTGATCGCTACAAATCAAATAAATCATTTGATTTGATT
This sequence comes from Sitodiplosis mosellana, assembly GCF_009176505.1. NCBI lineage: Eukaryota > Metazoa > Arthropoda > Insecta > Diptera > Cecidomyiidae > Sitodiplosis > Sitodiplosis mosellana. The sequence goes on along the minus strand of NW_022598630.1, from coordinate 1,163 downwards.
TGAAATACACTAACATTTTAAATCAAATCATTTGATTTATTTGATTTAGTATTTCAAAACCAATCAAATTATTTGATTTGTTGATTTTGATTTAAAATCCAAAACCTCGAACCCTGTGATGAGGCCAACGCTGTAGATGATACTCCAGCGGTGACCGAGCCATTGCATCGTGAAATTGGCACTCAAACTGGTGAGGCTTCTTTTTCTCATGTATTTTATCAAGTTTATCAAGCTCTTTCCAAGTTTATACATAGTGTCGAACTTTTGTTCAAGCTCAACTATCTAAATGTACAGTAAAATAATTTACGAGCACGACGTTAGATGGCGTTTTTTCTGGTCAAAAAAATTGAAATATTCCTTTGCCTTCTCTCTTCCCGAGAGACGCGCATTCGAAGTATACTTGTTAGTTCTGAATCAAGTTTTATTAGATGGCGCTATTTCAGCTAAATCTTTCATTTCTTTTGATTGCTTTCGGGTCATTTCGCTTTTCTATTTACTTTTACTTTGTTCTGATTCTTGTTTTTTTTCTCTTTTCTTTCTTTTCTTTCTTTTCTTTCTTTTTTCTGGAAGACATGCCGTTAATTTTCGAGCTATCAAATGTTTTATTTGAGCCGGATGGAACTCCCATTCCTGATGGCACATTAGTGATGATAAGAGGTCCGGTGCAAATAATTACAACCCCCCCACCGCCGGTTGATGAAGTGGTTGAAGTGGTTCCGGCCAACGAATCGGTTCCGACTAATAACCATCCAAAGCCGCCAGAACAACTCTTCGAAGCCGACAATTTGGCTGATATACCAATCGTATTCAGCACCGGTTTTGAAGAGTTGGACAACGACTACGTTGACTTCAACATTGACGATGCGCTGCAGTTTCAAAATAAAAAGAATTAAATTCATAATCCGAAACTGTTGTCCGTACTTTTTTTTCAAAATAAAGACAATATAAATCGCAACAAACATTTTATGAAAGTATTTTTCATGTTCTTGAACACTTGAATTCAAAGGAGAATATTATTTTAAATACTTTATAGAAAATTTCAAATTCAAATGGCCGTTATTGAAATAAACAAATAACATGAAATTCCAATCATTTACGCAAACTGGGTTCAAATTCATTAATTATGATCCGAACATATAGAAAATTACCAGAAATATATCCAA
>NW_022598629.1:0-2822 GCF_009176505.1 Sitodiplosis mosellana | reverse complement strand
GTGTACATGCGCTAGCCGCTATTCCACGATGAAATGTATCGTCACGATAGAGCCAAATCGTACTCTTTTGCTTGGGATACCATTGTGTTACATTCGGGCTCACGTACCATCGTTGCGTTGAAAAAACATCCAATAGTTACAATATTGACTCATACAAGGATATATGGAATCATATCACAGCCGGCAACAGCAGGCGCGAGTCACGAAAGCACCTCTGTGCTGAAAGTCGAACTCGCTATGTATACACGCAATTTTGAACTTTTTTCCTACGCGGGCATCTGGTATGAATGGATTATCGCTAGAAAGGCACTGACTCATAGGCCCAGAAAATGCATTCAAACTTGGAAATCGATCAACCGTCTCCATAGATATATATCTACGACGATGGTACATTTCTGGCATCCGTGTTTACCATTGAAATAAGCTGTGACTGTTTAACAAATCATTCTAATCAATTTCAAACCTGTACCTTTTAAATGTGACCGAGCGGGTGAATCACATATGAAACATATATTGTTGATGTCGATGCGATAATTATTCACATGAATTCCCGTTTTCATTATTTCATTTATCTCATTTAAAAGAGGCGATAAAAGCTCGTACAAATTCTTGGGTTTGCCTTTTCCACACCATATAGCTATGACTATTAGCTTAATTTTGGGTGCACCTACATAGAAAAATGTGAATTTTTAATCAAGCTATAAAACAAAATGAGATTAGTATTTTATTGAGAATGCACCTCGAATATTACCCAATATTGGCCAAAATTCCAAAAGTGAACTTTTAAACAATGAAAGACCGTCGATATTGATATTCATGTCGATACTTGTGTTTGAAGTAAGTGTCCTCCCGCCATATTTTCAATGTTAACCGATCTGGGTGTAGCTAAAAGTGTGCGACTATCCTTCGGTAAGAAATTCATACCAAAACTATTCAGAACGTTCAACAATTTCGAAAGTGCTCTTCTTTGAATATGATATCAAATAAAAGAAACTTCTTTCGAAGTAATTCCTCGTGACGAAAGCGAACATAAAACAGCTGATATCAATTTTAAATAAATAGTCTTACCTCCGTAAGACGAACTTTTCCGCACCGTTTTCATAGCGTTCAGCTTATATCCAGATTTTGCCTAGGAAATTTATAAGAATTTTCAGAAAAAAACAACAGTACGTTCATGTCTATGGGTGAGATTGAGAGTGGAGTATGTTTTTTCTTCGGTTTATATTTTTGAAAAGGCGAGTATGTTTTCTGATGATTCTGTTGGCGTTAAAGTAGAGTATGTTGTAGTACCGTCTTGCCTCCGCGGTCTTCATGGTTTTCGCGCAACTGATAAGAGATAACAACATGGTGTCTTCGGCAAAGTTGTAGTACTCGAGGTCTTCTATAACTAAGCTGAAGACAGTTATCTCTTATCTCTTATCAGTTGCGCGCAAATCGCGCACATAAAAAAGCAAATTTTATATAGAAATTTTTTTTTCTTATCATTTTTCGCGCTTTTCGCGGAACTGATAAGAGATAAGAGATAACTGACAGCACTGTTATAGAAGACTTCGAGTGCTACAACTTTGCCGAAGACACCAAGTTGTTATCTCTTATCAGTTCCGCGAAAACCGTGAAAAACCGCGAGGACCCGCTAAAAACCAACATACTCGCTTTTAACCATTTTTAAGTCGACAGAAACTTGCTCTTCTCTTTCGTAACAAAGTCAATGAAACATACACTACTCTCAATCTCACCCATAGATGTATTTTATGGAAAATTGCATTATGATTCCGAAAATCTTGATGTTGGGTATTCAAATGAAATGAAACGTCTGATTGTCTTTACTGTCGTCTGAATACTGAAACTTTATTCAACTTCTTATTTTCTACGCAGTTTTTGGCGTCAAATATTTGGAGAATGAACTTTGATTTTAATTAAATCAAAAAATGTGGACGGAAATAATAAGCTTTCTCGACAAACTGTTTAATAAGCAAGTTGAATGAACTGATTTTTTTTGTTTCTTTTTTGGTGAAATTAGACAAAAGTTACCAAACCAAAATCAATTGGTCATTATTGAGATGCAACACTTGAAAACAAGTATCCAAAAACTTAGACAAAAACAAAAATGTGTGTATTATTTATTGTGGAAACAGCTGTAGTTCATTTGTTTCGTATATTCTTTTGATGTGGTTTCGTAGTTCGCTGGTCTTTTTTAAATTGTCTGTTTCGTGCTGATTGATTTTTAGATGGTATGTTGCGGGGTTGTGTCCCAAAATGATGGTTGTGGCGTATGAAATCGAGAAAATGACACAGGAACATCCATCTGGTTGCAACGTTGCTGGTTCGATGAATTGATACTGTGCTCCGGGGTACAGGCGAGTGAGGATGTTTCGTTGATATACGTCCAATCTTTTGCCATGATTGCCCTCCCCGTGTAGACTGTATAGTGAACTGTGGTGTAATGGCCAAGAAAGCTGGCCTGGCTGCTGTTTATTATTTGCAGATCGTCTCGTTCAGCTAGAAGTCGTTTGTAGCGCTCTTGTTTTTGTCCATAGCAGACTGGATGCATGTTGAATGGTGTGGTTCTGTTCGCGTTCACCAAAGGAGGAAAATAGTTTTTACATCATTTTGGCGTCTCCACTCTCTCCGTCTATTTTTGCATTGAGACTTGAAGTATCAAATGCAAATCTATATGGTGGAAATGGAGACGTCAAACTGATGTTTCAAATGTACGGGAGACTATCGTCGTCCTTTATAATGAACATATCGATTGACAAATCATTTTCAGAATTCTGTTCCAACAATTTGATTTGTGATTGATTCTAGATCTGTATTCTTTG
>NW_022598628.1:0-7240 GCF_009176505.1 Sitodiplosis mosellana | reverse complement strand
GTAGCCCTGCAGTGTGTAATACCGAAGTTGCTTGATTCCATCGTTGCCAAACACCTTAATTATCACATGGAGAATATTAATGATAACAGTCAACATGGATTTGTCAAGGGAAAATCTACAACTACAAATTTGGCTGAATTTACATCGTGTGCAATTTTAGGAATGAAAACCAAATACAAACCGATGCAATTTACTTGGATATTGCGAAGGCCTTTGACTCGGTCAACATCTGGGTTGGTAAATTTTCGGATTTTGAGCGACGTGTAAGTAATTTACGTAAGAAACATGTATCTTACGTTTATTACGTAAGAAACCTCAACGCATGTAATAAACTCCAAAACGCTGGAAAATGTAGAGGGTTATACATAAAAAAGGACTTTTTTCGATTGTTTTGAGCATTTGAAGTGTCCACTGTCCAGAGTACACACATGCTCGTTCTCCAGCGTTTGCTAATGCATACACTATTCATGCAAAAGTTTGAAACCACCCGCTATTTCTCAAACAAAGTGTGGTTGAGATTAGATGCAGTAGATCTGGACTTCATAAAGCCATGTTGCTTTTTGGTGATTTTGTCCTGTACCAGATAATTTGAATATTTCATTTCACTCTCTCCAAATTCTGGTTCTTCTAAAATATTCGGTAACTCTATGTTTGACAGTATTTGTATTTGTGTTAAAATCAATCAAATAAGCATCACAAGTTGGAATTGTAGTAACATTGCCGACGCAGCGCCTTGTTGTCAATTCCCATACAAACGAGCCCAGAAACGACAACTGCTGTTAGCAAGAGTAACTACATTACAACTTACGTCAAATTCAAAAGCTTGTATGTTTAAGTTGCTCGTCGAGCGATTTTCAGTTGTCCAGCTCAATTTAATTTTTTTTTCTATTGAAAAACGTCAATATTTTTTTAATCCGATGCAGAAAAATCAACATTCTGATTTTAAAACGTAGTCCGGGAAAGTCAATTTTTTTCTCGTGTTTTTGTCAATACAAGAGTAACAAAAGGCTATTTCCGGATCCGCAAAAATACGCAAAAATACGGAAACATTTTTATTTGAAAATTTAAAATGAGAAAATTGATTTTTTGCATTCGAATGAACAGTTAAATACGCTTTTTGATTAAAAAAACATAACATGATTCTCGTGAACAGAACGTAAACAAATGAAGTGACACTTGTTCGTATTTATTCAAAACAGTGAAATTCCTTCTGGGTACTCTTGTATCGACAAAAACACGAGAGGAAAAATTTGATTTTACGTTTAAAAATAAGAAGATTGATTTTTATGCAACAAATATTTACGCTATTTAGTGAAAAAAAAATAGAGCTGGAGAACAGAAAATCGCTCAATAAACAACTGACACATGCATACAAGCTTTTGAATTTGACGTACGTTGTACTATAGTGACTCTTGCTAACAGCAGTTGGCGTTAGTGCAGAGAAGGCGCTGCGTCGAACATTGCATTCATTAGGTAGATTAGGCGGTTTGATAGGAACTAAATATTTATAAAATTCATTGTATGTCATCAGCATATAATTTATAGGCTCGAATTTTGAGTAATCACGATGGCGCATTGGTAATGATAGGAAGTCTGAGTTTCTTGTCCCATGTCGTGATGTTCTAATATTTATTTTGCTCTGTGTTTCGATGATGTATGTCCACACATCACATTATGAACGAGTGATATTTGGGCTACTTTTCTCCGTTCTTCGAGCGTTATCATTTGTAATTCAAGCAGTCGGCATTCATATGGTGGTTTTCTAAATCTGTGTGGCCATTTCATTTTACGAAGTGCAAACAACAAAAATTGTTTCTGGATAGATTCAACTCGGGCAATCTTTTCAGCAGTGTAAGGGTTCCATACTTGAGATGCATATTCGACAATCGGAAGGACAAATGTGTTAAATAGTCTCTTTATGGTCCATGGATCCTCAAACTCTCTACCAAATCGTTTTATCCATGCTAATCTTGATTTTGATTTTGCTGTAATGTATTCAATGTGTGCAGTAAAGTTCAATTTATTATTATTATTATTCTGCACCATACAGCGTTTCTTCGCCAAAGGTGGTTTATTTGTTATAAATATCATATCAATATATTTACAATATTTCTTTTATTTTCTCCACACTCTACTTCTTTTAAAAAATTCAGTTACCCTCTGTTTAACAGTATCAGTACTAACATTGAAATCAATTAGATAAGTATCACAAATTGGAATAACATTAGTGTCACATCCATCAGTTGCATATGGCGGTTTAATAGGAACAAATTTCTTATAAAAATCGTTATATGTAATAAGCATGTTATTTATGGGCTCAAATTTGGAATAATTATGGTGTCTTATTGGTAGTGATAAGAAATCTATATCTCTTGTCCGATGCCGTGGTGTTCTGATTCTTATTTGGCTGGTTATGTATTTCGACGATGTATGTCCACATAGTACATTATGCACCATCGATATTTGAGCAATCTTTCTTCGTTCATCAAGGGTAATCATTTGTAAATGCAGCAATCGAAATTCATATGATGGTAATTTGAATCCGTTTGACCATCTCATTCTGCGCAGTGCAAATAGTAAAAATTGCTTTTGTATGGATTCAAGTCTAGCAATCTTGTCGGCAGTGTATGGGTTCCAAATCTGGGAGCCATATTCTATAATTGGCAGTACAAAGGTGAAGAAGAGTTTCTTAATAGTCCATGGATCCTCAAACTCTCTTCCAAAATGCTTTATCCAAGCCAATCTTGATTTTGCTTTGGCAGTAATGAACTCAATATGTGCATTGAAGTTCATTTTCTCATCCAGTATAATGCCGAGGTCCTTAATTACTTTGACACGGTTAATCTTCTCATTGTCTATCGTATATTCAAATTCATACTGCAACTGTCCACGGTGATATGATATGCAATTTGATTTCTTGATGTTCAATTTTAGTCGATTGTCCCGGAAATATTTTACAATTTTGTTGAGATCGTTTTGCAGTTCTTGGCAGTCTTCAAAATTTTCAATGTGTTTCCATAGTCTAGTGTCATCGGCAAACGACTGTAATATTGATTCGAGTGTGTGATGTGGCAAGTCAATAATAAATAAAATGAACAGTGTTGCGCCAATTGGGTAGCCCTGACCAGTTCCCGAAGTAACGTTGATGGAATTTGACATGACATCATTTAGTTTGACAATCTGCTGCCGTCCATTCAGGTATGATTCAATCCATTTAAGCAATTGTTCGTTCAAGCCCATGATGTTTAGCTTCTGGATAAGCAGCGTAACATTGACAGAATCAAACGCTTTTGCTAAGTCAAGATAAATTGCATCCGTTTGAATGTGTTTGTCCATCTTCGTTATTACACACGATGTAAATTCGGCCAAATTTGTTATTGTAGACTTTCCTTTCACAAATCCATGCTGGCTATCATCAAGTATACTTTTAATGTGGAAGTTAAGATGACTTGAAACGATGGAATCCAAAATCTTCGAAATTACACACTGCAAAGCAACACCACGATAGTTATCAATTTTTGCTTTGATTCCACTTTTGTGTATTGGCCATACGTAAGATCGCTTCCAAATGTCTGGTACAAAGCCGGTCTTTAATGATTCACTCAATATGTGAGTAATCGGCTTTACCAACGTGTGAATACAATTTTTGATGAAAATGTTCGGTATTCCGTCTGGCCCAGATACTGTGTTATTTGGAAGGTTGTTTACTGTCTCCAAAATTATGTCGTCAGTGATTTCAATCGTTGGAATATTGATGCATAAATCACGGAGAAGCGATTCACAGTCCTTGTAACTGTCAGTTTGAACATCATTTTGTTTGGTGTACGCTTTTTCAAAATGTTTGGCAAATGTATCGGCAATATCTTGTTGACAGTTCAACTTAACGCCATTATATTCCATTTCACCGGGTAAATCATCATGAGTTTTTCGGACGCAATTGACATATTCGAAAAATTTCGTTGGATCTTTATCAATTAGCTGCTCCATTTCCAACTTGTAATTCTTGAAGGCTAATCGAGCGCATGACTTATATTGTCTTCTCAAATCAGCATGCTTCACAATTGCTTCAGTTGAAGAACATGACTTTTTCCGTCTTTGCAGTGTGTTGACACGATTCTTTATGTTTATGAGTTCGCTGGTGAACCATTTTGGATGGTTTGAAATCGTTTTCGTTTTCAGCTCGACATTCTCTGAAACAACGGAATTGATGATATTATAGAACTGGTTAATATCTGTATCCAAGTTTGTTCCAGTGAGAACATCATCCCAATTTACAGTGAATAGTTTCTCATTAATGGTATCATAATCAGCGCCCATGAAATTGCGGTACTCAATTTGAGATGTGACTTTGTTTTGCTTCATTTCCAAGCCGTGGATTTTTATCGAATAAGAAATGTGATGTGATTCATGATTCAATAAATGATGTTCGGCAGGCTGACATGAAACGATGTCTACACAGTTTGTCCAAATTAAGTCGAGCATATTTCCATTATCATTGCTGTGCTTGTTGATTTGATGCAATCCCAATTCATGACATGTATCGAGAATGATCAATTCTTTCTTTCCTGATGCATTAATTGGAATCGCAATTTCTGGATCATCGTTGTCATCAGTGAACCAGGATAAATTAGGTAAATTGAAGTCACCTGAAAGGATGAGAACATCTTCAGTTTGCATTTTTGCAGTGATTTCCCGTAGTGCTCCCATATTTGCTTCGTAGACTTCAACTGGAGAATCCGGTCTGAGGTAGGCCTCGACTAAGAAAATATTTCTGTTGTTCAATATTATCTTGGCCCATATTTGTTCAGCGCCGAATGATGCTCCTGTGCCGACGAGTTGAGATTTGATTGATTTTTCGATGGCAATCAGAACACCGCCGCCTCGTTTCTTTTTAATCTTTTGCCACAATTCAGTTTCCTCGGAACGATCACAACGGTAAACGTTGAAATTTGGGGAAATACCTCCGAAGAATTGACCGAATCGTCGAGTTTATCCTCACATATCATGTAAATTTTTGCGTTATTTGTTAGTACATCAGCATTGAATTGAGGCAATCTGCTTTTCAGGCCATTACAATTTTGCGAATGCACTAAGCAATATGGAATTCCTTGATTTCGAGTCTGTTGATGCATGTTCGATATGTTTAAAAGGGCTGGTACATTGGATGTGTGTGTAATGGTTGGATCATTTGTATTGGCATTGTGTTGTGAGTGTACATTTGAGGTGGCATAATGTGATACGGTGTTCCATTCCAAAAAGAATAATTGCTGTTTGGCAAAAACTGCGGATTAATCGGTAATTGCTGCAACGGCTGTTGTTGATGGTGTCTGAAATTATTGACCGGTATCTGCCTCTCTCGGTATTGTGGACGATATTCATGACGACGACGCCCATTCCCATTGACAAGTCTCCTTCGATCGATGTGATTGTTTTGATGTGTCTCATAGATATTTCTGTTGTTATAGTTGTTGTTGTTGCGATGATTCCGATTAGAATTTACTTGTCGCTGTACATTTTGTTGTGGCTTCGGATTTTGTCTCTTCTTTTTCATGGCATCGGTTTCAACTGGTAAGACTGGTTTTTGCATTTTCGATGGATGATTGAATTGTTTTAAAATGCAGTTTGAATTCCATCCGTCCATTGTGATAATTTTTTCACAAATCGTACGAAACAAGGTTGAAATTTTAAATGATGAAAAACTTCTTGCATTTCCTTTGTATCGTTTGTTGGGTAATTTTTCAACAAGAAAAGAATCATTATTGGCATCCAAATTACCTATGATAAGAGCAGCAACATCATCGGTTGTGGTTTCTTTTGGCATTCGTGATACGTGAATGGCATATACACCGTTCACAGGTGATATTTGTGGTGTTTCAATATTCTTTTGTTGGTTTTTGCTCGTTTCGGCCGATTGGTGTGAATTTCTGTTCTCATTCTCTGTTGGAAGTTGCTGTGAGAATTTTAATTTGCAGAACTCACATGTCAATCCAAACGGTGAATCGACGTTGAATGTTGAATAGAATTCGGATAGTTTGTTCGTGTCATTCTGAATATTCCAGCTGATTGTACCATTTTCCTCTGTGATTTTTTCAATCAATCCGAATTTAATCAACATTCCCTTTGTTCGTTGTGCATCTCGATTGCGCAGGCATTCAACATATATTTTTTTGTGGCAAAATATGCAATTCAATGACCATCCGTTATACCTTGATCCCATACAATTCTTGGATTCACAGCAATGAGGTTCATTTGACATTTTGCGGTCAAGTTTTTCAAGCGGCAAAAATAAAATCAGTTTTTCAAAATTATTCCTGGGTGTTTCTGCTGAACTTCAGTTTCTTTGATGAATTATTTATTCAAACATTCATGTCGTTGCAAACTAAAATTGAAAATGTTTCCAAAAACCGGAAAAAACTCAAAATTTATTAATTTTTGCAGAGCAATGAAAAAAAACAATGTTTACACTTTGACAGCTGTCAATGAAATCTAATCTCACCGAATTTTCCTACTATGCCCAGAGAGGCATAAATTCAGGTGCGCAAGTGGACGTTCTATACACGGACTTCAAGGTGGGAATACACCTCGCAAGTTGCAGAAAGCATTTTTTTCCAACGTACTTCTTTATTCGATTCTAAGAATGACACTTGCATGCAAGTAAAGGTAGTGTAATACATTAGTGTAAATTTTGGTCAATATTTTTTTCCAAACGTCCACGAGGTAGGTTTATATGATCGATTTTATAAAGATACACTGCCAGCCTCCGGCCGTAGGGGCTTAATGTGAAACGTGCGTAGAACTCGGGCTGGAACCTAATTCGGGTGGGTCATACTGGGAAGAACTGGGAATGAAAAATGATGGCCCTAACTTCGACTTGCATCATTTCTCCCAATTTCGACTTCAAATCGATACACTACAGGTACCCTTCACAGTGTTGACCGGCATATAAGCCATATACCATTTGATAGAGGATACTCGGGCCCACATTCTGGCACATTTTCATCAAGGTCCAACACCCAGTTTCCCCATAAAGAGGGTTAAAAGTTGAATTTTCAACGTTTTTTGGTAATAGAGCTTCATATGGATACACTAGAGCTACCCCAAAATCATCATGAATCCCCAACATATATATACCGTTTGAAAGGTCTTTTCAAAAGCTATCCAAACCCGTTTGGAAAACCTGTAGTTTCTATACCTAGATACCCCAGATATATGTCTGTAATTCAACTTATATCACTTTGAT
>NW_022598627.1:0-1431 GCF_009176505.1 Sitodiplosis mosellana | reverse complement strand
CTCTGGCGAAGAAACGCTGTATGGTGCAGAATAATAATAATAATAATTAACGTTGTTGCAATTGAGGAAGGTGTAATGGCATGTACCAATTGTCACCAGATAGTTTTTCTGAATAGGTACATCATAGGACCAATATTCAGTAATAATTGGGATGTTCCTGGAGTTATTGTGCGAATTAATGCAATGGTAAAATATTTATGGCTTATTAAAATTAAATTTTGTGTTTTAAAATGCAAAAAAAAATTATTTATTTCAGCATTTTGAAGAGATAATCACGAACTATCCTTGGGAGCGACGCTATTCTTGCCTAAGGCTGCCAACTCTACTGATTTTTTCAGTAGACTAATAAAATTCGTAAAAAAAATTCGTGTGTCGGAAGCAAATTCTTGTTTACACATATGGAAAGAGGAAGTCCCAAGGAAGTTTTCTATCTGATCAGATTTCCCGGGAAATTCACTGGAGCCAAAATATGGCCTCATATATAAATTTAGGGTCATTTTCAGTACATTTTATTTTTACAAAATCTTCCATATTTCCCGAGTTTTCCAAGATTTTCCAACCATTTTCATTTTATGAATGTACGATCGTATGCTGAAAACGAATTCAAGAAAATTTCCCGGAAAATTGCAAATCCTGGAAAATTTTCCGAAAATGAACTTATCGCTATAAAAGGAAAATGGAAAATCGGGGAAAATTATGAGAAGTCCCATTCGATCGGGCGGAAAATTTCATGGGGATGGTAGCCGGAGGCCGAGATTTGGGGCCTAAATCCAGCCGTTTCCGAGATATTGCGAAAAAACTGGCTTTGGTACTGAATTTTTCAGTATTTTTTAGAAAATAGTTGGCAGCCTTATTCTTGCCGGTCATGTGGAGTGAAACTAACATTTGATTCATCCAATGTACCGGACGTTGTTCTACAATATCGATCGACAGAACCATGTGCTATTTTCAATAATGAAATGTTAGAGGGAAAAGAAGATATTGTTTATATTATTCTATGACGGTCATGAATTCACATGATACAAATAAATTGTTTCATCATCATTTAAATATCTGAGATTCTTTAAAATGATTTTAAATATTTTCAAGTATTAAAAATTGTTGTTTTCATTTATAATTGGAAAATACAACGATTCTTAATTTTGATTGTTTTTCTTTATATAAGTAACAAACATTAAAATGTGTTGTAAATATTGAACAATAAAAAATGTGAGGTGACCAAATATTTCAAATCGATATAACTGTATGTTTTAAAAAAGGATTGTGTGACTTGAGAATAAATCTGATGACTAATTCATAAGAAAGAAACTGAAATAATGTTTTGATAATATTTGAAAGTTTGACGCATTTTGAAAACAAAATAAGAATCCGGGCAATTAATGGGTTAAAATAAGTGGCAACATTGACTGTGATATAGCCATCCTCTGAGTT
>NW_022598626.1:0-1364 GCF_009176505.1 Sitodiplosis mosellana | reverse complement strand
TTCGAACCTCACATGGGACACTCAAGTAGAAAGGGTGATCAAGAAAAAAAAAACCATATATTGGAGTGTTCAAGAGAATTTCATTTCTATGCAGTGATAAAATCAAACTAATGTTATATTACGCCCACTTCTATTCAAATATAAACTATTTGTTGACAATTTGGAGCGGCACAAAGAAAGAAAATTTGGAGAAAGTAAAAATCCTACAAAACAAATGTATGCAAAATCTCTTTTATAACAAGTACAAAATGGGAAATATCTCTACTAAACAGATCTATAAAGATAATGATATTATGGAATTTGAACATATGATTAATTACGAAATGCTAGTAAATTTGCAAAAAATGAAAAACAATCAAATGAAGGGAAAAATAAACTTTGAATTAAAAAAATTCGATTCTCATACAGTAATTCATGTGCCCAATCCAATGATGTTATCGGCACATCGAAATTCGTGCTCCATACGACCTAATTTTCACTCCGAAGCCAAATCACAACCAGAACCATCCAAGCTGCGCTCACCCAAGCGTATGGCTGAATACGGCCATGGTTTTGTGCATGCAGCGAAGATGTGAAAAGTTTTAAATTTGAACAGCCACGTGCCATAGTAACACCCTTGGTAACACCACTCGACCCTTCCAGAGTGAAAAATATTCACTTTATAAATTTTTACATTGAATTTGTAGTTTAAAGAAGGTGATGAAAGAATAAATGTAAACATCTCATATTTTCAATGCAAAACATTCGATGTGAAACGCAAAATTAAACACATGTGCACAGGTGGAATTGTAATTCCATCAATTGTTTTGACATTGTTATCTTGAAAAATGTGTGCGATAATATTTTGTGGACTTTAATTAGAATCTTCATTGTACGTGGATTGAATCATACAATGTGTTGCCCACCGACGTGGCCACACTTGAAAAGTATATAAGAGGATGCGTTCGATTCGCATGTCCATCAAACAGTTCTTTCCAATTGATAGGTTCATAGTAAACTTTTAATAGTTCGAAGCTAGAAAAATGCTGAGTCGAAGTTCTTTCACACTGCTGCTAATTGGCTTGATGGTATCCGAGGTGAGTCGACAATTTCAGTCGATTTTTTTAAAAAAAATTTCATGTTTGATACTTTTCGTGGACAATTTGTGAAATTTTTTTTCTGAAATAATTTAAAAAATTAAAAGTGTCCTCTTTTCAAGTTTTGCAATTGAAAAAATTCTTCTATTCCAAAAAAATGTCCACCGGAAACTTTTATTCTATTAAAAACAGTTGAAAACTGTTATTAATACATTTATAATTAATCTCATCCGTTGTTCCTATTCCAAATGTATCACTTTGATTCTATTTCCACAGTTCTTAATCGGG
>NW_022598625.1:0-1679 GCF_009176505.1 Sitodiplosis mosellana | reverse complement strand
CCAGATTTTCAGTAACCATTTCTTAATTTTAGTGACCGTTTCATACCAAAAAAATATGTCTCATGGTACATTTGTATGGAAACTTATCTAAAAAACCATTTTCAGGGTTTTGATAAAAGCAAACCTCATCCTCGTCTAATACCATTGATTTTACATGTAAAATAACAACAAGAAACGACAAAAGTGACCTCTCGTAGCGGCACAGTTGAAACTAACGAAACAAACACAATTCAACATGTCATTTTCATGTTCAGTGTTGGTTCTGTTGTTTGCCGTATAGCCGAAGAGAGATGTCGACAGCTTAGTGGCATTGAATGACATTCAACAACCATGCGAATCGGTTATTCTGTTCTTCATATTACCCATCCATCCATCCATCCGTCCATCCATCCGTCCATTCATCCGTCCATCCATCTGTACATTCATCCGTCCATCCACCCATCCATCCATTCACTCTGCAGGTTTGAACTTCTTGACGAATCGGTTATTCTGTTCTTCATGTTAACCATCCATCCATCCATAGCCGATTCGTCGAGAAGGTCAAACTGCAGAGTGAATGGATGGATGGAGGGACCATTTTATGACCGATTTTATCGCGTTTGAGATTTGACCTTGAAAAATCATCATTTCCATCATCTATCCATATAAACGTGTCATTTTTTAGTGAAAATTTTGAAAAAAAATTGGATTTCAGATCAAATTTTGGAAAAGTGGTGGTTAGCAAACTCCCATTATTTTCGCAAAATAACAGAGATTGTGTATTTGCTGCTGAATAGGCCTGAGCTGAGCTAAATTTGCTACTTCAGGCGCCTGAAGCGTTATTTTAACGCATTCACGGTGAAATGATGTCACTGATATCAAAGATCCACGTATCTTCCCACCGCGAATGCGTTATCATCCCACCGTGAATGCGCTAAAATAACACTTCAGGCGCCTGAGTTAGCAAATTTAGCTAAGCTCAGGCCTACTCAGCAGCAAATACACAACCTCTGCAAGATAATATAGGTTTGCCATGGTTGCACAACCCCTGCACCACACTAACAAAACAAAGTAAAACACGAATTTGCGATGAGCGCATTCAGTGAAGTTCATTTCAATTCTTTACGTCGTTAGACGCACTCATGAACGCGACAAATTGAACGCATCAACAATGTTCCGTAATGAAAGAAACATTTTTTACTTATAAAATTGATGTTCATCACGTGCTACGCTCTCACAAAAATCAATTTTGCACATTCGGGACATTTTTATTTTTCTTGTCTACTTTATTACCAAATATAAAAAAGATTCAATAATACATTGAACGATCTGTGTCACAACTTTTGACACTTGTCTCGTAGCGCTAGAAGTGAGCTGTCAGACGCTTAGATGCAGGACCTTCGCATAGTTGTTGAATGTCATTCAATGCCACTAAGCTGTCGACATCTCTCTTCGGCTATACGGCAAACAACAGAACCAACACTGAACATGAAAATGACATGTTGAATTGTGTTTGTTTCGTTAGTTTCAACTGTGCCGCTACGAGAGGTCACTTTTGTCGTTTCTTGTTGTTATTTTACATGTAAGATCAATGGTATTAGACGAGGATAACGTTTGCTTTTATCAAAACCCTGAAAATGGTTTTTTAGATAAGTTTCCATACAAATGTACCATTTAGAAGGGGTTTCAATCCGAAGCTT
>NW_022598624.1:0-2849 GCF_009176505.1 Sitodiplosis mosellana | reverse complement strand
GTGTTTATGTTATTTTTATTCATTTTTATTACTTTCAAATAAATTTGTCTATATAAAAAAGGGCTTATACTAAAATTCGGTCATATTTAAATGAAAATGGTGTTCGTTAGAAATAAAATGATTAGTAACTTAGAAATTATTTTTAAAATTTATCTTAAATTTATTTGGCTCTTTTTTTTGGTGGTGGTGCAACCGCTGCCGCTGCTTCTTCTTCTACTTCTACTTCTTCTCCTACTTCTACTTCTTCTTCTTCTTCCTCTAGCTCTTGTCCTTCTTCTTCTTCTTCCTCTCCATCGCCTTCGCTTTCGCCTTCTCCTTCCTCTTCTTCTTCATCGAAATCATCATCGTCTGAATCAGCAATAAAATCAGCAAATCGGTCAGCTTCTCGTGCGTCTTCTTGTGCATTTCCATCGTCCACTTCCATCGGTTCACCCTGTTCTTCAGTTTCTTCAAAGAGGTTTTTGCACCACAAGCAAATTTCTGCCATAATATCATCCGGCGACCGTTTTCCTCTGTATCTGAAAAAAAAAACAATTTTATCAGACAAACTTCATTATACATGGGTATGGCGAGAATACTACCTGATTTCAAATGGAATCGCCGTTTGATGGAACCTTTCGCCTTGCTCGTCCGATTCTGTTGGCGCTTGATCTTCAAAGTACTCCAAATGGTGATGCAGAAAATGTATTTTAAGCGACATGTTTACGCCAATTTTACTGAAATAACCGAGCATTTCAGTTATTTCTGTATCATACTCGGGTGATCTATGCTTTCCTAAATATCCCTTGATGACCTTTTTTACGGCCGACCAGGCTCTTCTTTGTGATGGTTTCAAAATTGCGTCAAACCTCTCGTCTTTTATCAGTTTTCTGATATCGGGACCATTGACAACGCCTAACAGAAAAAAGATTGATTAATTTTAAACATGATTAACGTGTGAAATGAGACGAGATATGAAATAAGTAAAAATATATTTGATTCATACCTCCACGCAATTTGCTTTCGCTGATTTTCTTTTTGAAAACGTCTTCTCGCAAAAGTTGCAACACTGAAGCAGCATGACGTCTATTTTTCTTGTTGCCAACAACAGCTTTAATGAAGTTTTTTACAATTCCAAGTTTGACATGAAGATAGGGTAATAATATACTCTCACGTGGCACAAGAGCTTCGTTTTCAACATTAAACTCATGCAATACATGTTTGTCTCTGTTCTGCCACGAATATGTCTGATATTGGTTTCCTTTATATCGTGAGTCCCATTTGCATAGAAAACACATATACTTTGTGTATCCTGTTTGCAGACCACAGAGTATCGCAACCATCTTTAAATCGCAACATATGCGCCATTTATGTTTGTCATAATCCACCAATCGCAAAATCGTGCGTATTTTGTCATACGTTTCTTCGGTCTCAGTATTGTAAGCAATGGGGACCGACGGTTTCGAATTAGTCTTGTGCAACAGCACTGCCTTCAAACTGTTTTTCGAAGAATCAATGAACAGTCGCCAGTCCTCGGCTTTGTAAACAATTCCCATTGCTTGCATTAATTTCTCGACATCGTGACAATACGCATATGTTTTATCAAGTCCAGTCATAAAACATTCCTGTAGACTTTTCTGGCGGCTTCTGTAAGCTGTTATTTTGGTGCCGGGTGCCAAAAGGTTATTTTCTTTGAGAAAAGATGCAAGAGTTTCGGCTTTGCGCTGAGATAGTTCCAGTTTGGAAACGATGAAATCAAGATTTGGCTGGTTTGAAGCTCCTTCTCCTGGATCGTAAAACGTATAATCAGGTGTTTCTTCTTGAGGACCTGTGGTAGCAGTGACAGCAGTTACACGATCTGGAGTTGGAGCGTTTGGCACAGGAATGATGTCTGAGTGAGGTAGTGGCCTTTGGGCACTCGGAACGGCAAAGTATTCTTTCGATTTTGTATTTTTTACATTCATTCCGCGGACAAAATTACGACATGGATAACAGTTGTTTGGATTGTGCGCTCCCGGATCAGTCCATATCATGGGGGCACCAAAACGCATTTGTGTTTGCTTTTGGTCCATCCATTTCATAAGACCAGTGTAACATGTCATGCACACTGAGTCTGGCACCCAATTCACACCTTCAATTACATCTTGATCGAAATATAGTTTATATGCTTTCTTGAAATCATCACTGATGACACGATTCTTTCTTTCAGCTGATTTTTTTTGTTGAGTCTAAGATCGGTGTGAACTCTCCACAAACGTAACAGAAGTTGTTGATGTTTCCTCGGCAACTATCCATTTTTCGATTTAAAAATGTATTTCACAATGTTATGAGATGACGATACGAATGGAATGATACAATTTCGTTGCAAAAAAGGCAATTTTTTACAGTATTGTGTAGATTTTTCGTATATTCCACTGAATGTTACACGAGTTAAATTTAATTGATAATGATATGAGTTTTCACATCTATTTGAGCAAATCAAAATAATATTTTTAGAAAAGAGCACTGTTAGAAATGAATTTCACAATGTTATGACTTTATACTAAATGACAATATGACTGACAGTTACTTGACAGTATACATAACGCATTCCCTATTGAAAAAACACGTTACACATGTTTGTATTCAAACATTTATTTTCAGTTATGAACAAGAAAAAGATGAAAATTTGAAACGAACAATATTTCAAAATAAATAGTCGTCACAAAAGGGAAACATATATCTTTGAATAGTGCTATCAAAGATTTATATATTTTTTTCACTTACGTGTATTGAAATCGAACAAATGTATACGTAAAGTATGTATATACACACGTTAAACCTCAAATTTATTTGAAAGTAATAAAAATGAATAAAAATAACATAAACAC
>NW_022598623.1:0-17259 GCF_009176505.1 Sitodiplosis mosellana | reverse complement strand
CCCAGTTGCGTTGTTCTTTCACACACACTGTTTATTGCCAAATGAATATTTTTTTTGAAATTGAACTCTCATGAAAACCATCTCGCCATTGTGCATGACCAAGGCTTCGTGCAAACCTTAGCACGCAGTATATTTAAGGCTCGGTATAATATAACAGCAGAGTTTGACTCAGGCGCCAGATATATGCATTGGCATAGAAAAAATATCCGCATATTTTTTGCTTTGTGTCTTTTCCGAGCAATCAATTGTATTTTGGAAGGTGGTATCCAAACGTTATATATGGATTTGTCTCTTTTTTATTGATTGAATGTTTGGATACCACCTTCCAAAATACAATTGATCGCTCGGAAAAGACACAAAGCAAAAAATATGCGGATATTTTTTCTATGCCAATGCATATATCTGGCGCCTGAGTCAAACTCTGTATAACAGCATATCGCACACACACAGCTGCCGCACAAACTTCTCTCGCGCGCAAACGGTTGCGTACACAGCCATCGCAACCAATTCAGAAACAAAACTTTGCTGTGAACGCAACCGTTTGCGCACGAGAGTAGTGTGTGCAGCAGCTGTGTGTGCGCGATATGCTGGTATATTATACCGAGCCTTAAATATACTGCATGCTAAGGTATGCTATCACGAAGCCTTGTGCATGACAATTCAATGTTTCATGTGAAGGGAAGTATTTTTAAAATCTATTTAGATAAGGAATTGCAACCTGTTTCAATTTGTTTTAACTCAAATATACGGAATTGTCAATTCTTGTGGTGAAAAAAATTCTTACCGATCAATTCAGATACAAAAATGACAATTTTATTCATCGGTGTATAATATGTCTAATTCGTGTACAAAATGACCAAAAAGTGTACAAAATGTCCGATTTGTGTACAAAATGTCAAATCAGTGTACAAAATGTCAAAATAGTGTACAAAAATCGGTGTATAAAATGTCACATTCGTGTACAAAATGTCCGATTTGTGTACAAAATGTCAAATCAGTGTACACAATGTCAAAATCGTGTACAAAGGGGATTTTCCCTGTTGGGATATTGATGCAGAAATCTCCCAGAAACGATTCAGTCTTTATAATTATTATTAGCGGGAGTACCATTTCGAGTATATGCTTTGGCGAAATGATTCGCAAAGGAGTCAGGAATATCTTGTTGAGCATTCAATTTAGTGTCGTCATGCTCCATTTCGCTGGGCAGATCGTCGCGTGTTTTTCTGCATGTATTCACATATTCAAAAAAAATTGTAGGATCTTCATCGATGAACTGTTGTTGAACAAGCTTGTTTTCCCAGTTCTGCATGCTTCTGAACTGCCTCAGCTGAACGACGTGATTTTTTCTGCTTATGAAGTCTGTTTACCCTGTTCTTCATATTGATGAGATCACTGCTGAACCATTCCGGATGTCTTGAAATCAATTGCGTTTTCTACTCGACATTCTCTGAAATAACTGAATTGATGATATCGTAAAAATTACTAATATTTTGCTCCAAGTCAATTTCAGACAACACGTCATTCCAATTCAAGTTGTACAGATTATTATTGATGACGTCATAGTCGGCTCCGATGAAATCATGGTACTTCAGTTGGGATGCAGTCTTGCTTTGGTTGTTATCACAGTCTTGAATTTTAATTTCAAGTGCAAAAGGGTGATGCGCCTCCCCTTTCAACAGATGATAGTCGGATTTATGGCATGTAATCAAGTCAACGAAATTTTTCCAAACTAAGTCAATCGTTGAGCTATTATTGTTGCCGTGCTTGTTTATTTGAAATAAACCCAATTCATGACACGTATCAAGAATGATCAACTCCTTTTTTCCGGATGCATTTAACCCTCTAACGCATTAATTTTTCCCAGGCTGAGAGTACTATTACTTGATTAATTTTTGGCTATATATAATTTAAAAAAACATTCATAATCCTGGATTCCTCATGGTTTAGTCAGGAAATGCGATTGACGTAAATCAGAGAACAATCAAATCCATTGTTAAGAAGTGTCGAAAAAGTGTCTAATTTTGGAAAGGAATAATTTACTCCGTCAAATTTTTGTTTTTGCGCACATTCTCGTTTATAACACAACAACCGCTTAATGTAGACGAATAGTGTAAAAGACAAAATTATAGAAGACACCTTAAGGAACAAATGTGAATCATGGTTTACCATGGTTTTCCAGACGCAATTCTGGTATGAAAGCCTCACTTTTATATCATCCCTCCCCTGACTGTATTCTCTTTGCGAAAGACGCACCATGGGCGGAATTTATGCCGTATTGGGTCTCTGACCAGCATATTCTCAGCTTGCTGGGAACACATATTGGCATAAATGTAGGCTCCGTAATAAATAAATAAATAAATAACAAAAATGCTTTTTGAAGCAATGTGATCCAACGTACGGTTTAAGTTATACAGGCGTTCAAATGTTACTCGTCTAAAGGCGGTTGTATGCATTAGAGGGTTAATGGAATGGCAATTTCAGGATCATCATTTTCGTCAGTGAACCAGCATAATTTTGGTAGATTAAACTCGCCTTGTAAAGTTCTAAACGATTTCACATTTGGAATAAAAGCTGAAAAATAAACTCAGTTGACGACTGACTTGGTCCGTGTTCCTATGGATTGCGCCATTTTTCGGCTCACTGTCATGTTTTCCGCGGATACGGATTATGAACATATGGTCACGGCCACGTAAGACGAAACCACGGGAAAAAATTGAATGTGACAAAAAATCATCTTAACGTTATTAGATCGCTATGAGACTTTTCCCCAAACTATTATTAATATATAATAAACTCAAGATTATCTGAGAATTTCGTTGAATTTTGCTTATTTTTTCTTATCAAAATTGCCAAATTATTAGTTATTTCGTCATATTTTGTAATTTTTGGCTTTTTTTGGATTCTATTTCGGATGCGTAATTTTCTATCAAAAATGCACCAAATCGGCAAGTTGAATACATATTCTTAAAGAAAAAAGTTTATATTTTAATATTAACAGAAATAACATTTTTTTGACGCATCTTGTTTTTTTTTCAGTGACAAAATTGACAAATTTTCAAGTGTGACGTTACTGACGAAATGTATAACGTTACTGACAATTTTTTCGTGTCTTTACACACGTATATCTCCACCAAAAATATTTTTTTCAGCATAACTGTGATTTATATCTTCACTTTGATTCTTTATCTTTGAAATATTGACTATGACCCGAAAATTACATTATGTACTATATTCGCTCATTTTTTAGAAAATGGCTCATTACGGATCCTCTTTACAAATTTACAAATCGCCAATAAAAATGACAAAACGGCAATAAAATTGACAAAAAAATTCAACAAAATCGACATCAAATCGAAATAAAATGTAACAAAACAATCAATAAAATTAACATAACGTCCAATGAAATTGCCAGGTTGAGAAAATAATTTTGACAATATAGGTCTATTCTAATATAGAATTCTAAAAACCAATTCCAGATTCAGACTCGGGGGAGTTTGTACTCACCGTATGCAAATTTCCAGAGTTTGTACTCTCACCCAGTCCGAGTACAAACTCGTCAAAGTTGACATTTTGTCAAATTTTGCCAATTTGTATGGCGACTTCATCTCAGAGGCTGAATGTTGATGTTCTCGGGAGATTTTCATGTGGTTTGGAGTTTGTACCGGCCGTGTGCAAAGCCGCAGAGTTTGTTCTCTCACCCAGTCCAAGTAAAAACTCGTCAAAGTTTAAAATTCTGTCAAATTTCGGAAATAAAAAAAAACGAAAAAATTTAATGTCAGAGGCTAAATTCTGTCCGTTGACACCTCTATTTATTTATTTATTTATTTATTTATTTATTTACACCGCCAAAAACTGGCTGAATACTTTGTTTGCAGGAAAACGACTCCAAGAGTCGTGAAAAACCTGATCTTTTCGTGTTTGTATATACAATTCAGTGTGTGATAATTTTAGTAGTAGTCTTTCTTGATTGGAATAAGTATTTGGTCTATAAACATTTTAACACAAAATAACCTAACCAATACATGGACATGAGTAGGAAGCCGAAATGCAAACGATTCAACAAAGCCCAACCCAAATATGTAAAATGAAAGGCCAGTGGAGGCGTTAACATTGTAGTTTTGGCCTTATGACTGCAAAAGTCATCAATCAATTTATCAAAGAAGTGATATATTGAAGAAAAGTTTTACGTCTAATCTAACAAGTCCCTGTTGGTAGTTAGAAATTTACAATTTAGTAGAGACCGAAAGACAGAAAAATACAATGAGTTTTGCAAATACATTGACAAAAAAGAAAATAATTTCCATTATTAAGCAATAACCGGTCAAAAGTTAATCACCAACTCAAAGGATGGCTATATCACAGTCAATGATGCTAGATTTCAATAAATTAGTATAAATATCACAGAAAATTATCATTATTTCAATACAGATGTGAGGATGTAAGAAAACAATTTGTCAATATTTAATATCAAATTTTTGGTTCCGCTCGCCGCGTAACGACGAGACGAAGTTTGCACGGCTGGTTGAGTTTCTGAATTGATCAGCCACTTTGTTGGCAAACTTGCACATTTGAGGCACTTGAGCTCTGATTTGTATGTCCATGAGCTTATCTTTGATTTTAAGGTAGTCAGTGTGCCGTAACGTTCGTACGCTCTCTCCTATTGCTATGTCGTTGCGTACATTGGGACAATTTGCGTTCCCATTAACGATGTCGTACATGAACACAATTGAAGCGTTCACCCTCCTACGTTCCAACGATGTCATGCTCAGCGCTTCCAGTCGTTTGTTGTATTCGGTGATATTGTATCCGTTGGCCGCTGTACGATATTCTCTTCGGGCGAACTGTGTGAACTTTCTTAAAACGCTCTCGATTTTGTCGATATGTATGGCATAAGTTGGCAGCCATACAACGTTGCAGTACTCAAGATGAGACTGAACCAAAGCGTAATACAATGTTTTGAGCGTTTGAACATCGGTAATGTCGTAGCAAAATCTCTTGATGAATCCAAGAGCAGCTGTCGCCTTCGATGTAATTGCGTCGATGTGTTTGACAAAACTAAGCTTCTGATCAATGATGACGCCGAGATCTTTGTGGTCCAATACGCGCTTGAAGGTGAAATCACCGTATTTGTAATCAGTGTCGATGGTGTCCTTCCTTTTTGTGGTGATTGTAAGGACGGCGCATTTGTCAAGGTTCAGGTGCAAATTGTTTACGTCGCACCAAACCTTCAGTTTGTCGATGGCCCGCTGTAACACCAAGGAAATGAACACGTCGTCCATTTCATCCACTATGTCATTGATGAATAACAAAAATAGGGTGGGTCCAAGATGGCTTCCCTGTGGTACGCCAGATGATACATTGAATTGGTTCGACTCGCTGCTACCGTACTTAACGTATTGAGTTCGATTTGACAGGTATGATTCGATCCAAGCAAGAAGATTGTCTGGCAGGTTGAACGATCTGAGTTTTAGAATCAATCTCTTGTGGTTAACTCTGTCAAACGCTTTACTGAAATCCGTGTAGAGAACATCCACTTGCGCACCTGAATTTATGCCTCTCTGGGCATAGTAGGTAAATTCGGTGAGATTAGATGCAGTAGATCTGGACTTCATGAAGCCGTGTTGCTTTTTGGTGATTTTGTCCTGTACAAGTGACAGAAGTTTGACGTTCACCAAATGCTCAAAGAACTTCGCCACAGTTTGGAGCTTAGCAATGCAACGATAGTTTTCAATTTTCGATCTCGCCCCCTTTTTGAAAATGGGTGATACACTGGAGCGTTTCCATTTGTCGGGAAATTGGCCAGTCGACAATGATTCGTTGAGAATCTCGGTGAGTGGAGCCGCCAAATGACTCGCACAGTTCTTTAGTATCATCGGATGCATACCATCGGGACCCATACCCTTTTTGGTGTTTACGGCTTCTAGCTCTTCAAGCACAAAATTAATGTCGAGCTGAAAATCCTCAGATTGCTGTGACTCTTCGGTAGACGATCGCTGAGCGTCTTGAGTCGTTGAGTTATCGTAGTTGCTACTGAAGAAATTAGCAAACAGGTTAGCCTGTTCTGTTTCGTTTGCTGTGCGCACATCACCAAGTTGCATGACCTTTGGTTTGTTTTCGGTGCTCTTCTTCGAATTTACGTATTGCCAGAATCTCGATGCATCATGCTTGAGCGAGGATTTCATTTTGTCCACGTATGTATTGTACAGTTCCATGTTTAATTTCTCAAATTCACGGGACGCCCAAATATACTTCCATTCAAACGACTGATGGTAGCCTGATCGTCTGTAGCGTTTCCATGCCTTATTCTTCCTATTTTTCAAAGTTATGAGAAATTTGTTTTTCCACGGACATTTTTGTATCGATTTGACGATGTACGTGGGCACAAATTTGATAATTGCATCGTCCAGAGTCTTGTGCAGCAAGTTCACTTTCTCATTGATTGTCTTTCCGTGGAATAATTCGGTGAAGTTGACATTTGCCAGGTGTGCATTCATGTCCCTATAGTTGGCTCGCTTGAAATTGAATGCTTTTGTTGTGATATTGGCTCCTGTCGTATTGTTTCCGTGCCATTCAAATGTAGCCATTATCGGTGGATGATGACCTTCTACTTTTTTCTTCAGTGCATTGGCCTTATCAACACGCTCAATTGTAATGTTGGTGAAATCATTAGTAAAGAATAAATCCAAGAGACGCCCTTTGGAATCATTACGTACATGATTTACCTGATGAACACCCATGCCCATGAGTCCCTGGATAAAAGTGGCCGTTGACTCAGGTGCAAATTTAGTTGGAATTTATATGTTGTCCCTGTCGCTATCGATTGACCATTCCACATGCGGCAAATTAAAATCACCAACAAAAATAAGTACATCCTCCGGGTCAGATGCTATTTGATGCATGGCCGCTAAGTGTGAGTCGTAGATTGATTGCGGTGAATTTGGTGGAATGTATGCACAGTAAATGTAGATAACGTGTGATTTAGTAGTGGCTTTCACACAAACATATTCCAAATCTACAGCACCGGCAATTTTGATTTCTTCACTGGCCAATCTTTCATTTTTGGTTGCAATAAGTACACCACCGCCACGTTGAAACAGTCTGTCCCTACGAAAAACAGAATATGAATCGTCAAAAAATTCAGCGTCATAAATATCATTTCTGAGCCATGTCTCAGTTAAAATTATCATATCGTAATCGTTAGAAGTTGCGGAACAGTAGAATCGAAATTCTTCGGGACAAATACTGTGACAGTTTTGGTAGTAGATTTTAGTGAGAAATGCACAGTCATCCGATATGGCATGGTTTAGTGCCATTTGTTGCGATAGCCGTGATGATTTTCTGCGCAGCGTTCGTTGAAGCAGTAGCGATGGTAATTCGGCTTCACTTGCGAGCAACAGCTCTTCTGGCAATGATTTGTACGTGATTGCCGGCGTTTCCTTTGTGGATGCTGGTTCTTGGTGTGTCTCCAATTTGTTTGCTGAGCGTACGCTTTGCCAACCCCGTTTTTTGGCTTGGAGTTATCGATTGTTTTGATTTGTTTCGTAGTTGGATTCGATTTCTCGGGTTGCTTTTTGGTGCCAATCAAGTTATCTGGCTTCGTCCGGACATAAGAAGCGGATTTTTGGCTAGTTTTAGGGGCAAACTTTGACACGAATTCTTTTGCGGTAACGCCAGTTGGCCAAACACTGCTGAACAAATCAAAATACTCAGTTGGCACATCCAGTTTGAACGAGACGAAAGTCGGGTTTGGCACCTTTTTTTTGTTTGGTCTCAGACTGGTGCAAGTCACGTTGTCAGTGAAGGGACGGGTGCTTTCGATCGCCTTCAAGTGACCAGCAATAACTGAAATATCAGTCGTCGGGTTGAATGGACTGATGTGCAGTGACCGCATAGTTTGTTTTTCCACACCGGCTTTCTCGGAGACACTATCAGCCGATTTCGGAAGGACAACAAAACTGCACAAATCAACTGGATTTTTATTTTCGGTGATCACTTCGTCAATTCTTCGTCGTTTCGATCCCCCACGTGGACCCGTATTCACACCAATGCAATTTGTGAGCGGCGAAGAAACATCAATGTGTTGAGTTTGTTGTCGTTGTTGGCTCAAAATACCATTTTGTGTTGCAGTTGACAAGGAACTGCCAGTCAAGTTCGATTCACTCATATCCGTTACCGTATCCGTATCCATATCCACTACAGCATTCTGTTGATGGTCAGTTGGAATTGTTGCGGGTGTCATAGTGGTTGAATCCAAATTTAGTCTATCCAACATTTTCATGATCGGAACGAGCTTTGTTTTGATGTCAACAAGTTGTTTATTTAGTTCAATGCAATTTGCACAAGTCATGATGATAGGTTATGTCAGCAACATACAACGAGATAAAATTTGGTAAAGACAAAATCAGCAAAATAATCTGATTTGAACAAAAAAGTCGATATACTATTGGTAAAACAGTTCTTAACGAACAAAATAATATAAAACTCAATAATTTTAGACGATCAAATATAGTTGAAAATTAAATAAAACTATGATATTTTAGAGCAGAGAGAGCAAATGTACGTCTTTTGACACTCTCGAAAATCTCGAACTGATTTGCGAGCGACTAATCGAATTGAGCTCGGTTTCGAGCTATTGTCCAATTATATTAATTGCAAGCACGGCGTTCACGGCTTAATAGGAACAAATTTCTTATAAAAATCGTTATATGTAATAAGCATGTTATTTATGGGCTCAAATTTGGAATATTTATTGTGTCTTATTGGTAGTGATGAGAAATCTATATCTCTTGTCTGATACTGTGGTGTTCTGATTCTTATTTGGCTGGTTATGTATGCCCACATAGTACATTATGCACCATCGATATTTGAGCATTCTTTCTACTTATATTCAACCAAGTTTTAGAGAAATCATAGTCTTTGTTTTGCTGCAACAAGACTTTGTTGTTTAGTCAGAATGAAAGTAGAAAATAATGGTGAACAATCCATTTCAAAGTCTTATTGCAGCGAAACGAACTCTATGATTTTTTTTTAAATTCTGCTAAATATAAGTAGAAAAGGTACTCTTTCAGGAAATATGTTTTCTTTTTTTTAATCTACTTTTCATTTGTTTTCAGTTAACTTTAATCTGTTTATTTTTCAATCAGAAGCATACGTCAATCGCAACGCAAAGTGGCACAAGCTTGTACCATTTTTCGCATACACACGCGTTTGAACGCGACGATTGAATGCAGGAAATGGGACATGCTTGTGCCACTTTGTGTTACGACTGACTGTAGTTGACCGGGCAACCGCTTTGACGTGACGCTGTTAACAATGTTGTCCCATTTATTCAAACTTTGACAACAAGTTCAAAGTATTGATGTGGAAAAGTCAGTTTGAACGAGATGAATGTGTATCTTGAAATGGGGCGGTCACCACGTGTCTATCTTTTGCATCGAATCTTATTGACAATGTTAGATGTGGAGTCAATGGAGGGCAAATGATTCAAAATATCATCACAGGTGGTGTCGTTAGAGAAGCGTGAGATGTGAACGCTCTTCGTCAGTTTAAATGACAGTAGAACTGACGGAACAATTTTCTTATGTAAATTGCTGACCTGTGGTAACGGTTCCGCTTTGGCGTGCAAATTTCTGGCTTGAGTGCGTGAGGCATTTTTCATAATCGGTTTGCGGGCCGTAGCGTAAACCAAATTGTGCAAATTCATTGCATTCTGCTGAACTGATGGTGTCGAGACAATTTCATCAGCAGTGTTATCAACGCGCGACATACCTGGATCGTCGGATGATGTGAGGCATGTACGTTTCACCGTTTCGTTGATTGGGCAACCAATTCTACGCTTAACGTGTTTTTGGTTCGGACTAAAGGTGTCAACGGACAAGCACCTTGTCCGTCCAGGGCTCTTGAATTTTTTTTGTCCGTCCGTTCAGCTCCGGTTGACGGACGGAGAAGAAAATTTTTTGGGGGCTCTGAACGGACGAACAGACGCACGGACGGACAAGAAAATTTCTGAGGATCATGAACGGACGGACGAACGGACAAGAAAATTTCTGAGGGTCCGGAACGGACGGACGGACGGACAACTAAATTTTTATTATTATTGTTCTGCACCATACAGCGTTTCTTCGCCAGAGGTGGTTTATTTGGTAAAATAAATAAGTTAAACGTTGTTCAACACATAATCATATGTACGTTTTGATATATCAAAATTTGAACTATATTCGATATTTTCGTTCGAATCGTTCGATTTTCTCCCGTGTTTGAAATTTAAAAACCAATTGCTGATACCGATGGTATTTTTGTTATGTATCTTATTGTTCGATTTCTTTATGAAATTCGTGTTAATTTCAATTGGTTCTTATTTGAAAACCATTCAATTGGATAAAATCGTGATCAATTGAATAATCGATGGGAATTTTCGTGTAAATAAAAAAAATTCGATGGAAATTTTTTCGATGATTTTTTTTTTTAAGTAGAGTGAAACTGGATTATTTTCATTATTATTATTATTCTGCACCATACAGCGTTTCTTCGCCAGAGGTGGTTTATTTGGTATAAATATTTGGTTGCATATTTACAATATGTATTCTTATTTTCTTCAGTCTTTCCAAGTTCTATTTCTTCTAAAATAATCTGTTATTCTTTGTTTGACAGTACTTGTACTAACATTAAAATCAATTAAATAAGTATTATATATTTGGATACTGGAGATTTTGCATTGACATTTCCGACTGTAAACATGACAACAATTCATATGCGTGTGCTGTCAAAGTCACTTTGTCATGCTTTGACTGATTGATTCACATTAATGCTTTGACTGATTGTGGTGAACAGTGGTGAGATTGGAAACGCCATACATTTTATATACATTATTTGTTTGGGAATTATATTCATTTATTTCCTTTTATTGTTGATATTCGGGCTCTGCAAAGCCTAGGCTTCATCTACGATTTGTTTTCCAAAGAAATATTTCGAAAAAATCGTGAGTTTGCACTGTCAACACTTGTGTGGTTTTTCATATGATTTTGAAGTCATCGAATATTGTCACTTGAACACATTCAATGAACTTGCTACACCAAGTGATAGTTTAGTTCATTGGTGACGTTTTTCAATCCGCCATACGTTTTTATATGTGTGTGTACATCGAAATGTCAAAGTTGTCAAGAATGCAACCGTTCTCCTCGTTCTTTTTTGAAAATTTTTTTTTTCTTCAAATCGTGAAAAATATTGTATGAGAATTTTGCATGTCCGTCCGTCCGTCCATTTTTGCCCGTCCGTCCGTCCGTTCAGAGCCTTCTGAATTTAGTTGTCCGCCCGTCCGTTCAGAACCCTGTAAATTTAGTTGTCCGTCCGTCCGTCCGGAGCTGAACGGACGGACGGACAAGAAAATTTTTAGCGGCTCTGAACGGACGGACGGATGGACGAAAAAATTTCAAGAGCCCTGGACGGACGGACGGGCTAAAATGACGGACAGTCCGTCCGTTTGACACCTTTCGTTCGGACGTGGAGTGTCTAAATATACACTCGATGTAGCAGCACTCGATTCCACATTTGGGACAACAGTAATGTCCAAGTCATCATTTCTTTCTCCCTCGTCCATCGGTTCCGCTGGCTTTTCGACAATCACAACATTTTCAGTGTGCACGGTGGTATTGGCATTGTCAATAAAACGAAACAACGTATTTTGGTCAATTTCAATCACTTCGGCAGCACTGGTATTCTGCTCATTTTGATCATTCTGTTCATTTAGGTTACTGACACTTTTTTGCGGTAAGTCAGCGCACAACACTTTGTCGATGAGAGGCACTAGCGAGCGCACATGCTGAAGCAATCGTTCGTCTGACATTATTTATTGAAAAATACCATCTCAACTAAGAGTTGATGAAGCCAATGATGGAAATAAAATTCAAAAAGAGAGTTAATTGGATTCACTTGCAGTGAAGATTGATGTAAATTACGATATTGAAAATCCACATGAAAATTCAAATTGCAATGTTTGAAACAAAATTGCAATGTTTGAAAATATCATTGTTTCAAAATAGCACGGTACGATCGACTAATTCACGCAAAAATTTGATCATCTGTGTATTTTGTGAAAATCTTTTCTCAAGTAAAGAGTTCATTTTTGCTTGAAGAATTAATTCTTGATTGACTTGAAATCGATATGGTGTTTCTTTTTTGATTGTCGATATCACATTATCTGAGAAAATTCCCAGTTTTTGCTTTGCTTGCACTTGTTTTGTCAGATTTTGAGTTGACTTGAAAATGAATAATCCATAAAATTGTCATTGCTGGGACACATTTTGTTGTTTGAAACGACAAGTAAACCGCAGAGATGTTTGACAGTTCTGTCAGACAGCGTACAGCAAGTATCTGTTTAACACACTCGTCCGGTGCTAGTCCGAATGTTGTTGCATAACTAGCGCCATAGCTTCAGACGACGGCAAAGTGTTTAGAACGATTGTGTACGTGTGCACTGTATGATTGCATTGTGTCATCTTAAGCATAATAGAGCATAACACCATCAAGGCAGAAGATAGCAAACAACGTGCGGCGCTGCTATGCAACAGCATTCCTGTATACACAGGCTCTTATAGGGCACAATCACCGGACGAACACACTTCGCTCGCGACTGTGTCTGACATTTGTTCTATTTGAATCCAAAAAACATGTTTGCGCGTATGATTCAAATTTAATTATTCATCATTCGTTGTACTCAACGTAGAAGTGATTTTTGTGTGAAAATTGAACGATGTCACACAAAATATATCGAAAATCGAGCCGATTTCGTGTGATTTTGACTTGGAGTTTTCATAATTCACGAAATTTCGAATGAATCTATTGTTTCGTAAAGTCACATTGTGATTTTGCTGAAAATCACAATCGAAAATAAAACAATGGAATTATTCATAAAATTTTCACAATTCATATAAAAATTTGTGAATATTTTTGGACGTTGTTTAGAATCCCGTCACAGATATTAAAAATATGTGGTCTTAAAAATGTATATGAGAAAAATATTCTTATATATTTTCGGTTCAGTTTGATTGTAACGTCAGCAAGTGCAATCGAATATTCAAAATCGTGGGAAAGAATCTGAAGAAAACTAAAAAACAGTAGACTGATATTTATTTATTATACAATATATATGAACCGTTGCGACAAAAAAAATTCCCTCAGAATATTTAAGAATTGATTCGAAGCATGGCATTTGCCTACGAACAAAGAGCAACAACGCAAGTTTTTGAATCAAAGCGACACAAAGCAAATGTGAGAAACAAAGTGCAACATATAAAATCATGTTGCAGTTTAAAGCCGAAACTTGCTCTGTGGCACTTTGTTTCTCAAATTAGTGTTGTTTCTTTTTGAATCCAATTTCGGGAATGATGCAGTTTGTTTCAAAATTATGATGAGTTGATAACGATAGTGAATTTCGATGTGCCGATAGCACCAATGGATTGGGCACATTGAAAACTGTATGCAATTGAATATAATATTATTAAATATTTACGCATAGAAATATCTCGAAAACGGCTGAGTGAATCGGTAAAACGGACTGATGGCCTAGAATACAAATCCGGTGAAATTTCAGCTGATCCATGGATTCTCAGGTTCCTTTTTATGCGCATCTGTAAAGTCATTCTACCTATGTTTTGTATGGAATTTTACCACAACACAAAGAAATTGAAGTGGTAGAATCAGGTCAAATCCTGAGAATCCATGGATCAGCTGAAATTCCACCGGATTTGTATTCTAGGCCGTTAAACCAGCCGGGTGTTAACATTCCCTTTGGGAGTGACACCATGGTCCATTTTGCCGATTTACCCAGCCGTTTTCGAGATATTTCCATGTGTACATTTGGCCATGGAAGCCAATGTAATAGCAGCGGCGCTCCGAGGATTTCATACAAACTTCACATGTAGACGGAACAACACAGGCAAAAATCGAAAAAAAGTTTAAATTTATTTTCGATTCTCATACAGTATTCAATGTGCCCAATCCATTGATGCTATCGGCACATTGAAATTCACTATCGTTATCAACTCATCATAATTTTGAAACAGATTGCATCATGCCCGAAATTAGATTCAAAGAGAAACAACACCAATTTGAGAAACAAAGTGCCACAAAGCAAGTTTCGGCTTAAACTGCAACATGATTTCTTATGTTGCACTTTGTTTCTCACATTTGCTTTGTCTCGCTTTGGTTCAAAAACTTGCGTTGTTGCTCTTTGTTCGTAGGCAAATGCCGTTTGCCCGAATCAAACGGACATATAGCAAACGGACGGACGGACAAATCCCAATCATAAACGGACAAGTCACTCGGACAAACGGACAAGTCACTCAGACAAACGCACGGACAAACAAACGGACGGACCAAATGCAATCATAAACGGACAAACGGACCAAACCTATTAAATACAACCAAAATGGACAAATGTACATGAGCCTGAATGAAATTTCGTCGAAAACCGATTCCTCGTCAAAAATTAAATAAAGAAAGTATATTCGCAATCTAATTTTCGAAAATTTATCATAACATGAAATGTAGAGCTGTTGTATTCATACCATCGCAGCAGGTACACTCCGTGAATGATTAAAACAACAAAATACACACGTTTCGTTTTAGTTCGGTACATTGTGGTATGGAAAATCTAGATGGCGCCATCAGTAGCGAATCTGATGCTCTGCAACTTAGGTTGTATTTGTTTTTCAATTTTCTCTTCAGCCATCATAACTTCCAAATGCTTTGGCCAGGTGGTGTAAGTCTATGGTCTGTCGGGACTAATGGATTTTGGACCAAATGGGACCATCCTGGATCTTCGAAATTCGAAAAACAATTTTCGAATGATATTTTTTTAACCTAAATGTATTGAAATTCTAAATGGGGGGAGTATGTGAAAAACTAAATTTTTTCGGACCATCATCAAGTAGACAATTTCGAAGATATCAGCAAAGCGAGTATAAGCTTTCTTTACTAGCTTTTCGTGTATTTTCATAATCCGAAGTCATTTCACACATATCATTATATGGCGAAATTCTTTCCGTGCATATTGAAATGTCGACCAATTTTGTAAGTTGCCCCACCCGAAAAAAAATCAGAAAAATGAGACAACTATTCAGCGTAAACACTCAATATACGAGATTCATTAAATTTAAATGATTTTCCAATCGTTTTCGGATTTGAAAAACACGAAAAAATCGATGAAATATGGAAAAATAGAAAATATGTATTTTTTTACTATTTCTATATTTTTCTACATTTTTTCATTGTTTTTCGTATTTGTAAAGACCGAAAACGATTAAAAATCCAACGAAATTCGATGAATTTCATATATTGAGTGTTTATACTGCATGTTTTTCTTTTAAAAAATAGGGTGGGTCAACTTACAAAGAAAAAATTTTGTTGCCAAAAATCAGACCTCTTAGAAAATTGACCGAAATGTTTTGTTTTTACAACCAAAACTAATGAATTTCCTGATCAAATTGTAGCTTTTGCGGCTCTCTTTCCAATGGTATATCAAGTGTGACACTGGCCCTTTCATTCAATTTACCGTTTTTATTTGATTAAAAAAAATCACTATCACTCAAAAATAGTTAAGTTGACGATAATATTTGTAAACTTTTTTTCTCGTTTTCTACGTAAAAAAAATGCATTTCGGTGCGCAAAAAAATTACTTATTTTCTAATATTATAAAGAAAAAAACTTAATTAATTTGAAATTTTATTAAAATAATTGATTTCGTTTAATGCATATTTTGATAATCATATATATGTCAAGTATGGCATGAAGTTGCAGTGTATGGAGAAATGTCACAAATTGTTGTACGATGATTGTCATCAAACGAAATCAATTATTTCAATAGAATTTAAAATAAATCGATTTTCTTAGTTTTTTTTCTAGTATTAAAATATAAATCAAAACCTATTATTTGAATGTAGTTTAGATCCGTAATTTGTAGCAGAACATTGGAAATTTTCGCAAAGAGAGTTTTGAGAGAGTCTCTTTTAAAAAAAACTCTTTCGATTGAATCGATGGATGGGAAAATCCATCGGGCGAATGGGAAAATTTAAACCCTGCATTTCAAATTAACTTCGAAGTTCCATTGTGATATATCCATAAAAAAAATCATCAGAAAATATTCTTCGAAAAAGTGTTCGAATTTCGGAAATCCATTTTTCAAAATTACACGAAGAAATTAAATATTCGAAAATGAGTTCAAACTTCGAAATGATGATTGCGAATATACTTTAGCTCCGTGACGCCAGCCGCCGCCCCCCCCCGGTTCCAAAATTTAAATCCGAGAACGGTTTCGTATTCTACGCAATTTCTGCTGATTACTGCTCGCTCCGCAGAATTTCTGCTGCAACCGGTGACGAGCAGTGATTGCCCGAAGTTTCGGAAAAATCGATTTTTCGCATATTTGAAGGTTTTGCCCCAAAAATTAATTCCAAACTAAATTTTAAACATTTTCATGATCTAAGGGCTGATGATGAAAGATCTAGAGACCCTCTAATTTCTGCCCGCTCCCCATAATTCCTGCTCTAACCGGTGACGAGCAGTAATCGTCCAAACTTTCGAAAAAATCCATGAAAATCGACTTTTCGCATATTTGAAGGTTTTGCCCCAAAAATTAATTCCAAACTAAATTTTAAACATTTTCATGATCTAAGGGCTGATTATGAAAGATCTAGAGGCCCTCTGATTTCTGCCCGGTCCCCACAATTCCTGCTCTAACTGGTGACGAGCAGTAATTGTCCAAAGTTTCGGAAAAATCCTTGAAAATCGATTTTTTGCATATTCGAAGGTTTCACGCCAACAGTCAATTCGAAATGAAGTTTTCAATATTTTGATGACCTGGTGGCTGATATTGAAAGGTCTAGATGCCCACTAATTTCTGCTTGCTTCTCAGAGTTCCTGCTTCGACCAGTGACGAGCGAGAATTCGACGAAAATTGGAAAAAAAATGTACGAAAATCGATATCACAGTGCAACAAAGTTTAGGTAGGTCCATGTCACCAGCACCGCCAGTGCTGTTAAACCATAATATGTTATAATAAGTGCTCGAATAGTGCTGGCAGATACCACTTCCAGATTGCAGAAATCGTGTCTAGTGGCTGAGCACTGATCGTCAATATTTTTGAAAAAGTAGATTTTCGGTACATTCCCATGGCAAGTACATGAAATCGAATTTTTTTCGTATCAATGTAGCTCTATGACTCCTGTTCGGAAAAGTGAAGTGTTTTACAATTGAGTCATGAAG
>NW_022598622.1:0-1817 GCF_009176505.1 Sitodiplosis mosellana | reverse complement strand
GGGAAACAACTCTCAGGAAGTCGGTGTCAATCTGGATAATGACAAGAAGAAAAAATCGAAGAAAACCAAGGACACTGACGTTGCGTCAAGCTTGTCCACTATTTCATTTCGAGCTGGGCCAGCGCCGCAGACTTCCGCCCCAGCTTACTCTGCACTAAAACGAAAGAAGAACTGAACATTGCTTCTGTTTTTGCTTGGAAAGTGGTGCTTGCACCTACCGATCTCGGGCCGAGATCAATTTATTACATTAAATTTTTCAACATTACTACTTTTTGCTAGTTTGTTCTTTATTTTTTCTTTAATCATCAAATAACAAATGAAATAAAATAAGAGAAACATATCTTTATCTTAAAACTTTGAGATCATGGAAACGCATTTTTTCTTTGATATTTTTCATTGGACAAAAATCCGAGATCATTCAAAATGGAGAGCCTTCTTGTTGATGTAATATTCCGTAGCGGTTTTCATGTGGTTTCGCATGGCTTTTTCACGGACTTTATCGCCATTCACCCGTTCCATGTAAACAGCTGTCAACAACAAAAATGAAATGTTGGAAAACCTTCAGAAAATAAATTGAGCAAGATCTTACTTTTGATAAATAGACGCTTGTCATGACTGATATTTCGAAGGTTGTTGTCTTTCAAGAAACTTTTCATTTCTGTCATATTTAAAACAGCAACTGTGAGTACATAAATGAACTTTTCGTCATAATCTGACGAATTTTCGGGGAATGAGGAGTTCATTTGCTTCAATTGATTGATGACGTTCAAGTCCATTTCCAGAGTTTTATTGAAGTAAAGTCGATTGCCAGAAAGCTACAACACAAGAAATTTTTATTTTTTTCAAGCAATGTATCAGAATTATATAAAAATGAGGTCTAAGTATCAATTTTGCGAGAACTCTAGACTTCCATTTTACCTTTGTTTGATAATAAATGTTCTTTGCCAATTCTGCATCCAATTGAAATATTTGTGTGTTGATCGGCTGATTGTACGGCGGAACTACATTGCATGCTTCACCATCTGAATCGTCCGATGAGTCAATCATTTCAGTTCCAATTCTTTTGTTCAAATTTTCGACCGTGCATTTAAGTAACTCGTTTTGTTCCTGTTTGATGCGTAACGATTGATATAATTCGCTCGTGTTTCCGAGATCTGGATCCTGTGTGCTTGCATCAAAGTTTTCGTCAAAACTTGACAAGTCCCATTGCTCCACAACGTCTCCTTCAATTCGTGGCGGTGGAACTCGATGTGGTTTGTTATTGTAGGTGTGTGCACTTTCGTAGGAATCTATGATAATTTGTATGAATGGGTTTACTTAGAGAATTGCTCATAAAATGGTTTTTTCCCACTACATCTTTAGTATTTATGTATACATCGTTTATAAGAGGAACTTCAGAATTTACCAAAAAATTTATGGATGCGACCGACATAGCAACCGACTTTGTTGTCCTTGAAATAATGCAATGTGTCACCAAACACTGGCTGATCTTTGATATCGGGCGAAAAGAAGATTTTTGTTTTGATTTCCTTCGGCTTCTCAACCCAATCTTTACGGACTACAATCATGTGGCCATTTGCCAGGTGCACTACACAGAATTCCATCGATTTTCCTTTGCGATTCTTCTTGCCATTATCCAGATTGACATCGATTTCTTGAGAGTTGTTTCCCCCAAAAGCATGCTCTTCGATTGGACCGAAATCACCAACGTCGTTCTCAATACCGGGACCAGTCTGATTGCTGTCATCCTCTGGATTCACATCGACTTCTTGAGAGTTGTTTCCCCCATTAGCATGCTCTTCGATTGGGCCGAAATC
>NW_022598621.1:0-2056 GCF_009176505.1 Sitodiplosis mosellana | reverse complement strand
AAAACATTGTTCCAGTTGGCATTATCAAAAAAATTATTGATCGATGTGTAGTCAGCATGTTTGAAGTCTTTGTATGTAATCACATCATCCGATTTGCTGTCAATTGTATCGTGGATGATGACTTCGAGTGCTTGATGGTGTGTTTCATTTTTTGCTATGTTACTTTTGCTCATATTGCATGTAAATGTGTTTGGTTCATTCGTCCATAGCAAATCCAACATTCGTTTGTTTTCATTGTGGTGAGTACATATTTGAAACAAACCCAGCTCGTGGCACGTATCGATGATAATTTTCTCTTTCTCGCTCACTGCATTAACAGCAACGGCTATTTCTGGATTCGGCTCAAATTTGATATCAGGATCATGAGCATCATTTGCGTTGCATGTATACCAGATCAGATTGCGCAAATTGAAATCACCTGACACAAGTAGTATATCGTTTTGCTTTGCTTTTGATGCTACTTCACGCAATGCATTCATATGTGCTTCATAAACTTCCAACGGTGAATCTGGTCTTATGTAAACTTGGACCAGTATCAAGTTTCTGCCGTTGCATTTTACTTTGACCCATACTTGTTCAGCACCAAAATGTTCAGCTGTTCCGATACATTGCGGATTGAATGCTTTGTCAATTGCGATAAGAACGCCACCCCAACCCTTTTTCTTGACACGCTGAAACTGTTCAGTGGCAGGTGATCTATCGCATCTGAATACTTCGAAGTTCGGTGGAAATATCTCTGATGAAGAAACATCTGCGTTGAGGTGCGTTTCGCTTAACATGTAAATTTTAAAAATTGCTGCTAAAACTTCTGATAAAAAATCAACTGATTTGTCTATACTTTTCACGCCGTTCAAATTATTGCAGTATATCAAAACGTCATCAAGCATTGTTTGACTTACATTCCATAGTGATTTTGATTTTGAAAGTTGAACGGTTGGAAGGTTTGATGTGGTGTGTGTGAATAGTGCGGATGGAATAGTGGCAAAGTTGGCTGAGAATGAACCTGTTGCTGAGGTGGAGGGTAGAAATATGGCATTTGGTACCAAAAAGGACACGGCACATTAATAGGTAAATGTTGCAGCGGCTGTTGTTGATGGTGTCCGAAATTATTGACCGGTATTTGCCTTTCTCGGTATTGTGAACGATATTCATGACGACGATGCCCATTCCCATTGACAATTCTCCTTCGATCAATGCGATTGTTTTGATATGTTTCATGGACATGTCTGTTGTTATAGTTGTTGCGATGATTCCGATTGGAATTGACTTGTTGTTGCACATTTTGTTGTGGCATTGGACTTTGTCTTTTCTTTTTCGGGGCATTTGATTCAACTGGGCTTGTGTTACTTTGCATTTTCAATGGACAATTGAATTGTTTCAAAATGCAGTCCGGATTCCATCCATCCATTGAGACAATTCTTTCACAAATCGTACGAGACAATGTTGAAATTTTGAATGATGAAAATCTTTTTGTTTTCCCTTTGAATCGTTTGTTGGGTAATTTTTCAACAAGAAAAGAATCGTTATTGGCGTCCAAATTACCAATAATGAGAGCAGCAACCTCATCGGGACATCTATTGGCATTCGTGATACGTGAATTGCATATACACCGTTCACAGGAGATATTTTCGGTGTTTTGATATTCTTTTGTTGATTTTTACTCGTTTCGGCTAATTGATGTGAATCTCTGTTTTCAATCTCTGTCAGTTGTTTCTGTGAGTATTTGAATTTGCACACTTCACATGTTATTCCGAACGGTGAATCGACGTTGAATGTTGAAAAAAATTCGGGCACTTTGTCTATGTCATTCAGAATATTCCAGTTGATTGTACCACTTGCCTCTGTTTTTTTTCCATCAATCCGAACTTAATCAGCATTTCCTTTGTTCGTTGTACATCTCGATTGCGCAGGCATTCAATATATACTTTTTTGTGGCAAAATATGCAATTCAATGACCATCCGTTATACCTTGATCCCATACAATTCTTGGTTTCACAACAATGGGGTTCAGATGACATTTTGTGGTTAAGTTTTT
Organism: Sitodiplosis mosellana; assembly: GCF_009176505.1. NCBI lineage: Eukaryota > Metazoa > Arthropoda > Insecta > Diptera > Cecidomyiidae > Sitodiplosis > Sitodiplosis mosellana. The sequence continues at coordinate 21 of NW_022598621.1, read as the reverse complement.
CAAGCAGCAAAACAAAAATCA
>NW_022598620.1:0-3110 GCF_009176505.1 Sitodiplosis mosellana | reverse complement strand
AAGTTGCGGAACAGTAGAATCGAAATTCTTCGGGACAAATGCTGTGACAGTTTTGGTAGTAGATTTTAGTGAGAAATGCACAGTCATCCGATATGGCATGGTTTAGTGCCATTTGTTGCGATAGCCGTGATGATTTTCTGCGCAGCGTTCGTTGAAGCAGTAGCGATTCGGCTTCACTTGCGAGCAACAGCTCTTCTGGCAATGATTTGTACGTGATTGCCGGCGTTTCCTTTGTGGATGCTGGTTCTTGGTGTGTCTCCAATTTGTTTGCTGAGCGTACGCTTTGCCAACCCCGTTTTTTGGCTTGGAGTTATCGATTGTTTTGATTTGTTTCGTAGTTGGATTCGATTTCTCAGGTTGCTTTTTGGTGCCAATCAAGTTATCTGGCTTCGTCCGGACATAAGAAGCGGATTTTTGGCTAGTTTTAGGGGCAACCTTTGACACGAATTCTTTTGCGGTAACGCCAGTTGGCCAAACACTGCTGAACAAATCAAAATACTCAGTTGGCACATCCAGTTTGAACGAGACGAAAGTCGGGTTTGGCAACTTTTTTTTGTTTGGTCTCAGACTGGTGCAAGTCACGTTGTCAGTGAAGGGACGGGTGCTTTCGATCGCCTTCAAGTGACCAGCAATAACTGAAATATCAGTCGTCGGGTTGAATGGACTGATGTGCAGTGACCGCATAGTTTGTTTTTCCACACCGGCTTTCTCGGAGACACTATCAGCCGATTTGGGAAGGACAACAAAACTGCACAAATCAACTGGATTTTTATTTGCGGTGATCACTTCGTCAATTCTTCGTCGTTTCGATCCTCCACGTGGACCCGTATTCACACCAATGCAATTTGTGAGCGGCGAAGAAACATCAATGTGTTGAGTTTGTTGTCGTTGTTGGCTCAAAATACCATTTTGTGTTGCAGTTGACAAGGAACTGCCAGTCAAGTTCGATTCACTCATATCCGTTAACGTATCCGTATCCATATCCACTACAGCATTCTGTTGATGGTCACTTGGAATTGTTGCGGGTGTCATAGTGGTTGAATCCAAATTTAGTCCATCCAACATTTTCATGATCGGAACGAGCTTTGTTTTGATGTCAACAAGTTGTTTATTTAGTTCAATGCAATTTGCACAAGTCATGATGATAGGTTATGTCAGCTACATACAACGAGATAAAATTTGGTAAAGACAAAATCAGCAAAATAATCTGATTTGAACAAAAAAGTCGATATACTATTGGTAAAACAGTTCTTAACTCAATAATTTTAGACGATCAAATATAGTTGAAAATTATTATTATTATTATTATTCTGCACCATACAGCGTTTCTTCGCCAGAGGTGGTTTATTTAGTACAAACATTATTCTATATTTACAATATTTACAATTTGATAATTTGAATATTTCATTTCACTCTCTCCAAATTCTGGTTCTTCTAAAATATTCGGTAACTCTATGTTTGACAGTATTTGTATTTGTGTTAAAATCAATCAAATAAGCATCACAAGTTGGAATTGTAGTAACATTGCATTCATTAGGTAGATTAGGCGGTTTGATAGGAACAAAATATTTATAAAATTCATTGTATGTCATCAGCATATAATTTATAGGCTCGAACTTTGAGTAATCACGATGACGCATTGGTAATGATAGGAAATTTGAGTTTCTTGTCCCATGTCGCGATGTTCTAATATTTATTTTGCTCAAAATGTGTTTCGATGATGTATGTCCACACATCACATTATGAACGAGTGATATTTGGGCTACTTTTCTCCGTTCTTCCAGCGTTATCATTTGTAATTCAAGCAGTCGGCATTCATATGGTGGTTTCCTAAATCTGTGTGGCCATTTCATTTTACGAAGTGCAAACAACAGAAATTGTTTCTGGATAGATTCAACTCGGGCAATCTTTTCAGCTGTGTATGGGTTCCATACTTGAGATGCATATTCGACAATCGGAAGGACAAATGTGTTAAATAGTCTCTTTATGGTCCATGGATCCTCAAACTCTCAACCAAATCGTTTAATCCAGGCCAAACGTGATTTTGCTTTGGCTGTAATGTATTCAATGTGTGCAATAAAGTTCAATTTATGATCGAGTATAACTCCCAGATCTTTTATCACGTTGACTCGCTCAATTTGCTCGTTGCCAATTGAATACTTGAAGTTGAATTTCATGTCTCCACGATAAAATGACACAAATTTAGTCTTTGACACATTCAATTTTAGCTGATTCCGATTAAAGTATTCAACAAGCTCATTCAAGTCCGCTTGCAATTGCAGACAATCATCGTAGTGTCTAATATGCTTCCACAGGCGAGTGTCATCAGCGAACGACTGAAGAATTGAGTCCCTTATGTGTTTTGGCAAATCAATGATGAACAACAGGAACAATGTAGCACCAATCGGGTATCCTTGTCCAGTTCCCGACGTAACGTCAATTGGGCTTGACATATCATTATTCAATTTCACAACTTGTTGGCGACCATGCAAATATGACTTGATCCATTTGAGCAATTGTTCATTCAGACTCATAATAGCCAATTTGTTGATAAGCAAATCGACGTTGACTGAGTCAAAGGCCTTTGCAATATCTAGGTATATTGCATCAGTTTGTATATGGTTTTCCATGCCCAATATTGCACACGATGTAAACTCAGCTAAGTTTGTTATTGTTGATCTCCCTTTCATAAGTCCGTGCTGACTGTCATCAATGATATTTATCATGTTGTAATTAAGGTGCTTTGCAACAATGGAGTCAAGCAACTTTGGAATTATGCACTGTAGAGCTACACCACGATAGTTTTCAACGTTGGTTCTGAGACCACTTTTGTGTACCGGTCTCACGAATGATTTTTTCCTAATCTCCGGCACAAATCCAGTTTCAAGCGATTCTTTTAGCATGTATGTTATTGGCTTTAGCAGTGCTGGAAGACATTTTTTTAAGAAAACATTTGGTATTTCGTCCGGTCCTGATACCATATTGTTCGGAAGGTTATTTATATATATTTTTTTTATTTTAATTAAATAAAACTATGATATTTTAGAGCAGAGAGAGCAAATGTACGTCTTTTGACACTCTCGAAAATCTCGAATTGATGATTGTGCTTG
>NW_022598619.1:0-1642 GCF_009176505.1 Sitodiplosis mosellana | reverse complement strand
CCAGAAATTGCGATTCCAATTAATGCATCAGGAAAGAAAGAATTGATCATTCTCGATACATGTCATGAATTGGGATTGCATCAAATCAATAAGCACAGCAATGATAATGGAAATATGCTCGACTTAATTTGGACAAACTGTGTAGACATCGTTTCATGTCAGCCTGCCGAACATCATTTATTGAATCATGAATCACATCACATTTCTTATTCGATAAAAATCCACGGTTTGGAAATGAAGCAAAACAAAGTCACATCTCAAATTGAGTACCGCAATTTCATGGGCGCTGATTATGATACCATTAATGAGAAACTATTCACTGTAAATTGGGATGATGTTCTCACTGGAACAAACTTGGATACAGATATTAACCAGTTCTATAATATCATCAATTCCGTTGTTTCAGAGAATGTCGAGCTGAAAACGAAAACGATTTCAAACCATCCAAAATGGTTCACCAGCGAACTCATAAACATAAAGAATCGTGTCAACACACTGCAAAGACGGAAAAAGTCATGTTCTACAACTGAAGCAATTGTGAAGCATGCTGATTTGAGAAGACAATATAAGTCATGCGCTCGATTAGCCTTCAAGAATTACAAGTTGGAAATGGAGCAGCTAATTGATAAAGATCCAACGAAATTTTTCGAATATGTCAATTGCGTCCGAAAAACTCATGATGATTTACCCAGTGAAATGGAATATAATGGCGTTAAGTTGAACTGTCAACAAGATATTGCCGATACATTTGCCAAACATTTTGAAAAAGCCTAGGGGATAGACACAAGATCTGAGATACGTTCGTTTTTCAAAATACCTAATTGATTTTGTGTAGAGGTGTTCAGATTCGTGAAGATTCATTGAGATTTGAAGGGATTTGAAAAGATTTGTAAAAATCTTACTGATTTGTTTGACCTTTTTGACAAGTTAGCCATTTTGATTTGAGAAGATTCATAAGGATTCATAGAGATTCAAAAGTATTTGAATTTGCTCGAGATTTGAGATTCCTACAGATTTGAAAAGATCTAAAAAGATTCAAGTTTTAAATGTTGTGTCTACCCCCTAGGAAAAAGCGTACACCAAACAAAATGATGTTCAAACTGACAGTTACAAGGACTGTGAATCGCTTCTCCGTGATTTATGCATCAATAACGATTGAAATCACTGACGACATAATTTTGGAGACAGTAAACAACCTTCCAAATAACACAGTATCTGGGCCAGACGGAATACCGAACATTTTCATCAAAAAATGCATTCACACGTTGGTAAAGCCGATTACTCACATATTGAGTGAATCATTAAGGACCGGCTTTGTACCAGACATTTGGAAGCGATCTTATGTACGGCCAATACACAAAAGTGGAATCAAAGCAAAAATTGATAACTATCGTGGTGTTGCTTTGCGGTGTGTAATTTCGTAGATTTTGGATTCCATCGTTTCAATTCATCTTAACTTCCACATTAAAAGTATACTTGATGATAGCCAGCATGGATTCGTGAAAGGAAAGTCTACAATAACAAATTTGGCCGAATTTACGTCGTGTGTAATAACGAAGATGGACAAACACATTCAAACGGACGCAATTTATCTCGACTTAGCAAAAGCGTTTGATTCTGTCAATGTTACGCTGCTTATCCA
>NW_022598618.1:0-1055 GCF_009176505.1 Sitodiplosis mosellana | reverse complement strand
ACAAATGACTGTAGAACAGCCAAATGTTTCTACGGCTTCAATCAATTGGCAAGTGTCTGTAAATGTGCTTCCTAACGGTGAAATAGTTTGAAGGAAATTGAAATTTGTACCTTCTTCTTCACATTTTGCTTTGTTGGTTTGATAAAATTACTTCACAAATTTCAGTTCTCTTTCTTCTGGAACTTTGGTCCCAACATCTGCGAGTGGCATAAGGTCAAATTCGAATACAGAATCCAATGCGATCAGAACATCCGAATTTTCCTTGAAACGACGCGACATTTCAGACAAAGTCAAATCCAGTATTTTATCAAACGCGTGTCGTTGTTTTTCTTCATTTTGTGAATTTGATTGTACGTGACTGCGAGTAACACTCGCAGAAAGCAACACAGACTCATCTGGCTCACTTTCACTTAGAAGAATCGTAGGTGACTGAATGTAATTGTTGAAGTTATTTTCGTCTTTTATTTGTTCAATGTCATTAATGACTGTGTCAATAATTGGTTTACCGATTTTGTAGCCAACACTGCGACTTTGTAGCATTTTATCAGCTGGTGCGATTAGCTCAAACAAATCCTTAAAAAAAAACCAACAAAGTCTTTGACTGCGATATAAACGAACGTGATTTGATATTTGTTTGAGATTGAAGTGAATCATTCGTTCGTTGAGTAAATTTCAATCCATTTTTTAATTTGATTATGTGGCGTAATGTTTCTAATTTTTCAAATAAGAATCGCCAAACTCCAGGGGGGCTCAGGAAATTCCAGAGGGGGCTCAGCCCCTTGCGCCCCTATGGACGCTACGGCCCTGGACGGAACTGATACGAGATAAGTGATATCTGCTTTCAGCAAAGTTGTAGAGCAAGCCAAGTACTACTTTTTTTGTGAAGACACTATCTCCTTATCTTTTATCAGTTTCGCGAAAAATGATAAATGATAAACAAATGATAACTCGCGTTTTTCGTGATTTTACGCGTAACTGATAAGAGATAATGAAATTTTGTATATATAAAATTATAGAACTCAACCTGCCTAACAAATTTGCTGAGAACACATATC
>NW_022598617.1:0-1497 GCF_009176505.1 Sitodiplosis mosellana | reverse complement strand
TGATGTAAGTCAGTTTTTTCTTTGCGTTTTTCGTTTTTGTAATGTTTGTGTTTTTAGATTGGCAATTATCACGGAATACCAAATTTGAGCGCAGGGGAGTTTAGTGCGTCACCGTTTCCGGTTAATGGTATAATTTTCGGTCAAAATAATCGGTTGATGATCTGCCTAAACTGTCAGTGTGCCGGAAAGCCGACTGCACCGATTGTCAAGGTCTGGTTTCTCGTAGGCACTGGTTCCAATTGCACTTTTCTCTGCGAAAATACAGTATCTGCGATGTATGGGCCCAAATGTGTTGCTATCAATTATTTTGTTGCAATACAGGTATATGTTGTTGCATGTCTTGCTTTCTTTAGATTATTAGTTAAATTTCTAGCTGTTATTTTATATTCTCAGGATTCCAAGTCTAAAATCTTATGCAACATTTCGCACAGTCACTTCACAGACGTGAACGTTTTGGGTGTGGCGGCCATGCTTGATCTGGAAGTGTCTATCGAAAGTATGAACCGCAAACAAAAATATTTCCGACTCGCCAGAATTTCTACAATCAAATGAGGATTGCTATGGAGAAAAGTCTGCATGTCTTTTTCTTATTATTCGAAAAAATAAACGGCAAATTTGTCTGTTTTTTTTCTTTTTCGAATTGTAACACATTCGATCAAAACATTATTGCTTCAAAAATGAGAAATGAATGATATAGCGTTTAAAATGAAGTACATACACTTTAAAATTACACTTTTTTCATTTGAATTGATTTCTGAATTTTTATTTGCAAGAATGTATCTCTAGTACAAAGAATGTGCGCATCGCATTTTAACTGACTCATTTTCCAGCACTTAAACTATTATTATTAAGCATCGACACGAACGGCAGTAATCTTATTCAGAAAAAAGAAACAGAAATCACCAACCATAATAACAATAGAGAAATAACAACCACAAAGTAATAGGCAAAGCAATTGTTGTACCGAACGCTCACACCGTTCGGTGAATAGATCGTGTGTGTATGCTAGCGCACATATACATCAAGAGCTCAATAAAACAGCGCAAATAATAATGTGCGCACGACTCCAGTCGGTGGAGTCGGCGACAGACCACGAAACAGAGCAATTGTGCGAGCAAAGGGTTTTTATGCCAGAGCGGCTTTTCCCTTGAATCAAACCAAGTATATAAATAAAGAAAATTAAACTAAATCAAAAGTAACTCTTTCCTTCATAGCTTTTCTTCATCTTTCAGCAATTAGGGATTTTCAGGCGTATTGTTTTCTTTACAGGGAAATTCTAATGTAAGTATGCGCTAAAGCTCTTGTTTAACCAGCTGCTCGCTACAATTGTATCGATAGAATAAGAAACGAATCAATTTATATTGTGTAAATTTCGTCGTGATCGTCGTCGAATTTTGTTCATTCCGAAACAATTTTCTCTCACTGAAAAAGCAAAACAACACTGCAAAAAAAAAAATATGCACAAATTTTTCTTATTTCATACTCACAAATTGCACT
>NW_022598616.1:0-1774 GCF_009176505.1 Sitodiplosis mosellana | reverse complement strand
ACTTCGTATCCCGTGATCCCCACTAGAGCTCCGTCCACCAGCTTTCCCCAAAACTTGCTTTTTCCCATCACCTTCGTCCACCGCAAGATTTTTACTGTACGCATGCAGGAAACTCAATTTACGTCGTGGATCACACTTTTCTGTCTCTGGTACTTTGCGCCGTTAATTCGTGGCTTTTCGCCGAATTATAATGCAAGACTTTCTCACTGTTGCTTCGCGACTTTTCGCTGAGTTTTTTTTTTATTACTTTCGAAAACTTTTGCACCGTTGCTTCGCGACTTTTCGCTAAATTTTACTGGTTACAAAAAGTTTCTTTCACAATTTATTCGCCTTTCTTATGTGTTGGCTTGTGCGTAATAATTTGAGTCTTTTCTTCTATCTTTTTCTTTCACTACCGAAAAAAAATATCACACTATCACACTATCACACTTTATCGTTGTGCTTTTGGATTTGATTTTTTCCAAACAAAATATCAGAGTGTTAAGGTGTACAAAACTGTTAAGCAGTGCCAATTTAGGGAGTAATAAAGGTAATGCTTGATGTGTGGTAGAATAAAGACTGATATGATTTTATTTAATTTGATAATACAATGATTTGCCAAGCCGTTCTCGTTACGTAAGACATACGTTACCGTGCGGCTTATCAGGCGTTGGTTAATCGCCTGGCGCACACTTCTGCGTACGCATTCGTATACAGGTGTGCGCCGGGTCGATTTTACATATTTTGGCGTTTACATTTCGGCTTATTCACTACACACCAGCATTTATCATTTTCGCAAAAGCCTTTTTTACATCCGAGTACTTCGCATGCAGGACTACAGACCCAGTCCCAGCATATGCGTGGCTCAATAAATGGCAATTCTATAAAATTGAAAGTAAAATAAATATTAAAGTGTGTATCGTTAAATGTATCGTTCATTTTCCATGTTGATTACTTTTTCCCCCCAAAATAGTTAATTCCACCTTTTCTCGTGGATCCCTCACAGTTGATGAGCTTCCGAATGAAAATAGGGCCAAAAACAAAACATATATCCTGAAATCCATATTGTCAAATCAAGCACAATGTTTCGAAAATGAATGGATGTCTTTCTAGACTTTTTAACACAAACTCTGTGTTATGTGAACGCTCGATATTTTATACCCACGTGTTATCAAAATTATCAAGTGTACAAATGACTGTAGCAAATCAATAGAGAATAGGTGGGCTATTCGGATCAATCATTCAATTTCAGACATTTTCAATCGTACGTTTGCTGCGGAACTTTTCTTTTCATATAAAAATAAAACTGTTTCTTTGTTGTGTCCAAAACGCAATGATAAAAAGACCTCAATTTCCTCAATTATTGTGAACGATAAACATACTCTACTTTCGCGCAAACCGAATCATCGAAAAACTTACTCACTCTTCCGGAATGTTTAATAAAAAAACACACTCTGCTTTCAATCTCATTCATCGATAAGGCCATTGGTCATATTAATATTTTCAAGCTTGTCAAATTAATGCATGACAAATTAGTTCAACTCTTTTCAGTGCATACTTATTATGGAACTAACTTAACCCTCTAATGCATACAACCGCCTCTAGACGGGCAACATTTGAATGCCTGTAGAACGTTAACGGTACATCGGATCACATTGCTTCAAAGATAATTTTAATTTGTCAATGTTTTCTCTTTATTTTTGTCTTTGGCAATATTTGTCTATGTAGTCTAATTGTAAAGTTATGAACAAAAATGTGTGCAAAAACAAAAATTTGACAAAATAAATTATTCGAA
>NW_022598615.1:0-8040 GCF_009176505.1 Sitodiplosis mosellana | reverse complement strand
AGGGCGATTATGCTTACGCATCGAAAAATGGAAAGACACAATTTGTGGCGCATGCAAACGGAAATCTCTATGAAGTGACGTTTCACGTGGATCGTGACGTATTTGCTGGGGTAGCAGGTGAGGACAACTTGAAAAGTTTTTCTCAGGATTTGTGGCATTTTCGATTAGGCCATTTGAACGTGTTCGACATGAAAAAGTTAATCAATCATGGAATGGTTGAGGGCATCGGGCGACTCGATGTACAGTATGTGTCAAACTCGATTCCCTAATGTGAACTGGCCATAACTTTTGCTGCTTATGTGGCATCTGTCATTTCTATGGCGTTTTGTTTAGTACTCGACAGTAGAATTTCAACCATGTCGCAATACACACCATCCGAACGTTCTGATATCGTAGAGCTGTACATTGAAAATCAAAAGTCAATTGTTTTGACTCAACGTGCATTTCGTGCAAAATTTCCTCGGAAAAATGCACCTGATCCGAAGACAATTCGTGCATTATATTCAAAATACAGACAACAAGTTCTGTGAATCGTGTGTTTTGGGAAAACAAACGCGATAACCGTTTGACAAACGAGGAAATAATCGATCGACACGTGTGTTAGAATTGGTTCATACGGATGTATGTATGTGGACCCATTTCGAAGAAAGCTTACGATGGATCATTGTACTTCGTATCGTTCACAGATGATTTTACGAGAGCGAGCATGATCTATTGCATGAAGCAGAAAAGTGAGGTGTTCAGCAAATTGGCTGAAGCGATGCACAACTGTAAAGTTTCGAAAGTTCGTGCGGCTAACGGCGATGAGTACATCTCGAATGATATGAAAGCCTATTGCAAGTCGAAGGAGATTCAGATTTTGTAAACAGTTCCGTACAATCCTGAAATGAATGGTGTAGCTGAGCACTTAAACCGAAATCTCCAAGGGAAAGCACTCGCTATGTTGCTTTCAGGCGGTTTGGATCGTAGATTTTGAAATGAGGCTATTTACACAGCGAATTACATCAAGAATCGCTGTCCAACGAGCACGTTCGGTAAACAATTCATTCAAAAGACACCAGCAGAGCTCTGGTATGGCAAAAGGCCGGATATTTCAAACATTCGGATTTTTGGTTCAGTTTGTTACAACTATATTCCATCGGAAAAACGGAAGAAGTTGGAACCAAAGGCATCAAAATGGGTTTTGATGGGCTACGCATCGAACAATTCATATCGGCTTTGGGACATTGAAAAGGAAAAGGTGACAGTCCAGACGTAAATTTTGCCATGGTTTTGCCAGCCGTAATTTTTCCAGCCGCTATAGCCGTGGGCCCATCATTTATCACTGGCTTGGTTTCATACTTCGCCTTCGGTTCGAAAGAAAACAAAAGCCAAGACTCCACCGCCACAAAGGGAGAAATATACAACAACGTTCATCTTGCCGTAAAACAGAACAACAATCAAAACAACATGCTCGTATCACTAGTTGCCATACTAGTACTATTGAAGTTCGTTGAAATCATCATTTATACGATCAACTCGTATAAAAAGACTTTGAAGAAAAAATACGGAAATCCAGCAACGCAATCCACCGGCCAAGCAGCAGTGCAACAAGTCTAACAAATGACATAACACCGACGAGAAATGAAATTTTTTTTGTGAAACTGTCATCTTTTGAATTTATGTGAATTTTTTGTTTGATACTTGTTCAGTATAGTTTTAATTTTTTTTTGAATTTCTTTTGTTTAAAGTTTGTGAATTGATTCAAAATTGAAGTAATTTTTGTTGTCGAAAATTTTTCAAGTTTGTTCAACATAATTTCCTGTTTTAATAGTTATTTTTGTTATATAACTGTTTCATTTTTAATGTAGTTGTCTGAATTTAAGCTAAGTACACAGTTCCGGTGAAATGAAAAAAATTTCACCGGTGAAATTTTCCATTTTTTCACCAGCGAAATTGATCGCGAAAAAATGTCATTTTTCACCGGAACTGTGTACCCATGAAAACTAAAACAATCGAATCTCTTGTTTGATATTGGTCGCATGTTGCGTTCCATTTCAACAGTGTCGTAACGACACATACATATAGCGCCATCGGCTTATATCATAAATACATATATGACGCACACATCTTTGTTTGTAGTGCATAGTAGTAAACCGCGTTCACAGCGTCTACTTAAACGTCATTCATTCAGTGGTCGTTTGAAGTAGCTGTTCAAAAATCTTTTGTGTTGGATTGCTTTGTGTCACTTTCAAAGTTTTTTCTGAAAGCAAAGTTCAACGAAAATGGACGATGATCTATTTATCATCGGGACGGCATCTTTTCTACTGATGGCCGCGATCTGCTTAAAACGTAGGAAGAATAAGCGACGTTGTTGGGTCAATCCATATTTGAAAGGACGTGATTTTCGCGGACGGTATAATGATGTAAGGAGTATTTTTATTCAGTTGCTCAAAGAAACCAATTTAGAGCCATTTTTATGCAATTTGTTGTTTGCTGACATGGAAAGCTTCCCACCAAGTTTTCGTGAAAATTTTCACATGACCAACCAACATTTCGATGACATTTTCAATAAGATTGAGCAGCATTTGCAACCGGCTAGATACGTTAGACAAGACATAATACCACCGAGAGCAAAATTGGCAATGGTATTAGAGTGAGAAATTCTTCAACGATAATTTTCTATTTGCAATATTGTTAATGGTGTCAATTAATTTCGCAGATATTTGGCATGTGGCTCGTTACAAAGACATATCGCATCTAACTATCGTGTCAGCAAGCAAGCCTTTGGTAAAATAGTTTCTCCGAAATAGTTTATAAACATTTTGTCAAAGGCGTCAGACTGACGCTATCAGTACAATTGAGATGCATGCAGCAAGAGAGCAACGTCGGCCGAGTGTGAGAATGAGAGCAACCGATATTTTGTTCGTGAATTAGTCATGCACATAAAATCGCCCGAAGCAAAGCCGGTACAACACGTTGTTCCATATATGTAGTGCAAATGTATGTGATTGTATATTGGTCGCCGCGATAATAGAAGCAGCAATGAATACGCGCATTGTGTGAGTGCTGAGCGCACACTTCGTATGTTTACAATTTGTTTGCCAATCAAAACAAGAAATGAGTATGAAGCGAGAGAAAGAACGTTGAAAATATGAACAAAACACACAATTCCAAAGAGATTTCTGTAGTTTTTTTGGTCTCTTATTTGACCTGGTGACTTTTTCAAATGATTCTTTCAAAATCCATCGATTGATTTCGAATGTGTCTCCACATTGGTACGAAACTTTTTTTTTCACGGTCGTGAAATTTTTTTCGCGAAAAATTTCACCGTTTTTTTCACCTGGCGAAAAAAATTTCGCCTAATGAAAAATTTCACCGGTGAAAATAGTACACAGTTCGAAATTTCACCACCAAAAAATTCCACCGGTGAAAAAATGATGCAAATTTGTATGGATTTCACGACCATTTTCATTTCACGGGGAACTGTGTACTTAGCTTTAGGGGGAGTGTTGAAATGTAAATTCAAAACACAGCAAAAATGAAATTGCATGAAGTTAGGGAGAGAGTTTGACGTTTAAAGTGAGCTGTCATTTGGTTCCAGTAGCTCTGTGTTTTTTTTAGTATTTTCAAAGTGAAAATAAAATTAATTTCGAACAAATTATTTCAAAAGTTCATTTTAACACACAAATCACAATAGCAAATTGAAGTTTACTTGATTTTATGTAAATAAAATTTTGTTTTTCTGGTTTTGCGAAATCAGACATTAGCACAACAACAATAACACACACAAATCCGCAAAACATCAGCGTGTACATAAAGTGAAGTGATTTGGTCAATAAATCACAGTGTTTTGTGCGTGGTAAAATCTTTAGTGGCCTTTTTAGTGATTTAAAGGAAAATTTTACATTTTCAAGTGAATTTTAATCACGTAAGTAATTCACTTGATTCGGCTGGTGAAAGTGTACATAAACAGGTGGTTTTCTAACCTCTCCACAACGTGGTGATTTCATGTGTACATACTTTCAGGCGTATTAAATCATAAATACGGCAGCTTGGTGTGTGTAGTAGCTCAAAGCACATACATTTGACACGTCTGGGATTTTAACAATTTGATTCTCATTTTATTGTGGTTCTAAACCACAATAAAGAGAAAATCATGCATCCATGACAACGCGTCGACTGAAACTGTTTTTTATCAATTAAACAGTTTCAAATTCGATTGATTTTGAAGTTCGTTGTATGCATCGATCAAAGCAACCGACCAAAATCAAATCGTTCGTTATTTTGAATGTAAATTCAACAATTTAATTTACAAATTTCTTTTCGTTTTGTGTAGTTTCATGATGAGCGAAGAATTTGTGAAGGATACAGACGTTGATCTAACCCTGGATGATTCAACCAGTATTCCGTCTGAATCGCAAGAAGCAATACTTTTGAATGAGAACATTCCAAATGATGATTCGAATTACAATAAGGATTCTTCTGCCAGCAATGCAAAAAGTGATCGCCAACCGGTTTTGGAGAAGCATTCTGCCGATCCTAAATTTGATATCAAACGAGGTGAAGTGACAATTGCATTGAACAGCGCTGCAAATCAAAACAAAAATGCAGCGAAAACGGCAAACCGCACACGTAACAAACAGCAGCGTAATGCGGTCAAGCAACTGCGCAATAAGGCTCATGACAAGGCCAAAAGTGGTTCGTCACACAATCTCACCCCCAAACGAGGTCGAGAAACTGGTGGCACACCACCAAGCGCTACACATCCTAATAAATTAAAAAAGGATAAACCGTCTAAAGTACCACCTGTCGAGGAAAATAGACAGTCGATTGGTTCATCAGACAAAACTGATGTAATTGCACAAAAACAACAAATTAGTGCTACATCGAATGCTGGTTCTTCCTCTTCTACTGAATCGACGGTACCACCTGTGGGTAATAACTCACAGTTGATTGGTTCCAACGATAATGTAACAGATGAGAATCGAGCTACTGTCACTGATCAAGCTGTAACAGTCGCAATACAGCAAAATCAGTCGACTGATGTCGAAATGATATCCGATGAAGATAATTCTGCCGAAACTTATGCTTCGGTTTCCAACCAATTATGCGTGGCAATCATCGATCAACGCTCACCGGATGCAATGACACTTATGGATCGTGCACGTTTCGACATTTTGTACTCTGCCATCCTTGACATAATTTTGTCACAAGTCAAAGGTGGAACACCATCTTTTGATGACACACGCCTCCACTCAGGCACGATGAAAGTACGATGCGCTAACGAGTTCTCTCGCAAATGGCTTGCAGAGAAAATCCCAAACATAGAAGAGAAGAAACTATGGCAAGGCGCTAAACTGGTGGTAATCGACTTTAAAGACATTCCGAAACCACACAAATTCAATGTGTTCTTTCCTGGTTTGAAAAAAAGCCGTGAAGAGATCTTAAAATTGCTTGAACTACAAAACAAAGGTCTCATCACCAAAAGTTGGACAATTTTGAATTGCAAAGCCAAAGATGGCGGCACAGCAATGATAATTGGCGTCGGCAAAGAATCTTTTGAATTTTTGCGTCGCAAATCCAACAGTTTAAGTTGTGGCTTGGGAAAGGCTCTCTTTTCAGTCGTCAAAGGACAAAAAGAAAACCAAGAAGCGATGCATAGCCAGGCACACAGCGATTGTGCACCAAAGAAGAAGTTCAATGGCGGCACTAAACGGTTCAGTAAGAAACCAGCAACGGATAAAAAGACGGTAAAGCCGGAAAACGGTGCTGGCGGAGGCGAATCTTCCCGAAATGAATAATCACAACGCAAAATCAATTTCATTTCAAACGTGCCTTTCAAAAATCTTGTCATTTGGATAAATGGAGTCGCGTAATACGTATCTTTCCGATAATTGTTTACATGTCAAGCAAATAAATTTGCACCATGCAATAGGCTCATCTGCATTAATAGATAATGCCTTGCATATGGCGCATACAAAAAAACAAAAATTAATTGTATTGGCACAAGAACCATATCTCGTTGAAAATAAAATAAATGGTTTTAATACGCAAATATGCAACATCTTTTTATTGTCTAAGGATATGAAACCAAGGACCTGCATAATTGCTACAAAGGACATTCACATTACTCTGTTACCACAATTTTGTAACGGTGATGTCACGACTGTTTTGGTAAATACTGGTACCACAGAACACAATGAAGAATTTGTGGTAATTTCAGCCTATTTACCTTTCGATGCTGCAGAACCACGCCCTGGTAAAATGGTGGTTGACTTGACAGAATTTTGTTCTGTCACAGGGAGACCGCTAGTTATTGGCAGTGACACTAACTCTCACCACACTCTTTGGGGAAGTAGTAATATTAACCGGAGAGGCGAAGAGTTGGCTGAATTTCTTGCAGCAACAAGCCTAGAGATTTTAAATAAAGGCAACGCACCTACTTTCGTAAACGTAATTCGAAGCGAGGTGCTTGATGTGTCGTTTGCATCAAGAGATTTTCTCGAGAGAATCGTAAACTGGCACGTATCTAATGAGGAATCACTATCTGACCACAAAGAAATTAATTTTCAAATTTCTAAGATTCCACAAGATAGAGTCCTTTTTAGAAATCCAAGGAATACAAACTGGGAACGTTACACAACATACCTAGAAGAATTTCTTGGGTCAACTGACTGGCCACAACATATTGACTCACATGAACAGCTTGATTTCACAGTTGAAAAACTGTCAAACGGCTTACATAGTGCCTTCATACAAGCGTGCCCAGGTCGATACAGCAAACCAAAAAGAAACCATTGGTGGTGTGGCAAGCTTAGCGTCTTGAAAAAAGATTGTAGACGACTCTATCGCTACTATAGGGCCAGCCCACAAGATTCGAAAGACGCAAACTGGGAGATCTACAAAGCTAAGCGAAATGAGTACAATTCTGAGATTGTAAAATCAAAGAAAAACTCATGGGTGAAATACTGTAATAAAATAGAAGGAGTTACAGCTATGTCGAGAGTACACAAATTAATGGCAAAAGATTCGTTGAATATGCCAGGTATACTCCGTCACCCGAATGGCGAATTAACAAATTCACACGAAGAGGCGGCTAAATTACTTCTCGATACACATTTCCCTGGAAATGTTGAGATAAACACAAATAGCCCCTCAAACAGGTTCAGGGACATTATGTTCCGTGAGAATATTGTAACAAATGAAATCGTCACTTCTGACAGATTGGATTGGGCCATATTTTCATTTGAACCGTATAAATCGCCAGGTTTTGACGAAATTTATCCAGTGATGATAAAAAAAAAGGCTTGGAACCATATAAAATCTATTTTAATAGAAATATATGGTGCCAGCCTGAGGACAGGATATATTCCAAAACTTTGGCAACAAGTAAGAGTGATCTTTATTCCTAAACCAGGGAAAGATGATTACACTCAACCGAAGTCTTTTAGGCCTATAAGTCTGACATCCTTCTTTTTAAAGGGCATGGAACGGCTGATTGAGCGATACATAAAAGACTTCGTATTACTGAACGGTCCAATATCAAATGGACAACATGCATTTCAAGAGGGTAAATCCACTGAAACTGCTTTGCACTATTTATCAACACAGATTGAATACACAATAGCGCATAAAGAATACGCTGTCTGCACTTTTCTAGATATTGAAGGTGCGTTCGACAACGTATCATTTACAGCCGTTGATAGAGCACTAGCTCAACGACACATAGTTGCTCCGATTAGGAAATGGATCTCGGATCTACTTCATTCTCGACACATTAGCTATGAAATCTTCGGCAAAAAGACAACCGTTAAACCCAAAAAAGGTACTCCACAAGGAGGAGTGTTATCTCCAACGTTATGGATACTCATAATGGACGAATTGATTCAACGCTTAGAAAGAGAAGGTTTCTCAGTAATAGGCTATGCGGACGATTTGGTTGTCATTTGTAGAGGAAAATTTTTAAATGCACTTTGTGATAGAACACAAGAAGCGTTACGCATCATTGAGAAATGGTGTAAAGAAATTGGCCTCTCAGTAAACGCAAGTAAGACTGAA
>NW_022598614.1:0-2433 GCF_009176505.1 Sitodiplosis mosellana | reverse complement strand
ATCGAAAACAGGAAAACACCATTAGCACCACTACAACTTTGACGCATATACATGATACATTTTTTATCTCTACAAGTATGCTTGGTTTTCTCAGAAATAGTTTTTTTTTACTTTCGAAAAAAATTATCAATGAGTTTTAGTTGAAGAAGAGTTTGGCTCAATGTTATCCATTATTTCAATGCCATGTGTCTTTAAAATACCGGAAATTTTCCTTTTGATTTACGAGTTTAACAACATTGAAACTTGCATAACGAGTGAAAGAGAACTTTGCGATAACATGGTACCGTTATTTTGTATTGTTATCGGAAAATCTGTCGTTCATGTAAAAGGTAAGCTCAATTTGTAATGGAATTGCTGTAATTAACGCATCGTGATAAAAGCTGGAGCATTTGAAATAAACACAAATATTTGAGATGAACAAGATCATCTGGAGAATTAATACCGACAAACAACTTCAACCCTACAGTGTAAACACAAGTGTATGTGCTTGGCATTCCACGTTCATTTTCCATCCTCCAGAGCACTGAATTTATGGCACAAATTATTCTAAATGAAATGCAAATATCGAGCATAGTTTCGTTGCCAAGTTTCACACAATCACGATCCGCTTTCATAATTGCAAATGAGGAGATATTTGCAAAATTGCATTTTTGGATCAAATTCTTAATAAATTGTGTAAAAAATGATGATATTATCCCAGAAGAGGTTTCAAGAAACCCGATATGCGTCTTATTGAATGCTGCTAACGCAAAAACCATGTTGGAAGGATGAAACAGAAAAGAAGATATGACGATATTGACTCATAAAATATAGTGAAGTGGTTGTGTGTGTATGTGTGCGGCGCAAAGTTATTTCAAATTATGCGATTTATTTAAAGGCAGATTCCATTCATTTTTACAGTAATGTAACCAATTGCATACACAATTTTTAATAGAAAGAAAGCGTCAAAGATCATGTCATTGCAATTGCTATAGTCGTCGGCATAGCTGGAATGTACCATATGAAAAATTAAACTCAGAATAAACGTTGACGTATATTTCACGATATAAAGCTATGCACTTTTTTCCCATACTTTTCGTTATTGCATCGATCGGAGTTCCAATAAACGTTACAGTTTGTGCATTTCGCATCCATCCAACCATTCAGCCATGAAAAAGACGAAGCATTCACAATGAAAAGTCGGTATGCACACTTCACATTGGCGATACGAAAACTGTGCCGAATGACAGAATTAAATCCCCTCGAGGAACACCACCACCAACTCATCTATTGGCACACAAAAAAGCGCATGAAATGTGAATGAACTCATGAGAAATTCGAACTGAAAGTGTTTGATAGCATTAATTGCATGTCTAGTATGGGCGCTGTATGATATCAATCTCCTTGTTTATTAGGAATTTTTATTGGAAACTGGCCGAACTTTGTAACTCAAAAATATTGCGCATCAAACGAAACCGGATAGAAAAACGGAAAAAACTACTTGGCTGCAATGAGAACATTTTCATCGAAATGATTGTGCCATGAGTTAGAGATGAAACACCAAATCGAGTTGCACGTTCATTAATTGACGTAAATTACCACATGGAGATACGGCAAACTTAATCATGATAGGTTCAATAACATCAATATGCCACTGCGCGCAACAGGGAACGAACCACATACGCTTGATAACCCATCGTGGTGGCTGCAGTTCGTACGTACGGTCGACATGTCACGTTCCACTCGGCATACACATGGTTGTCAAAATTTAGTGGTATTTTACATTCAGTCTTACTTCCATCTCACTCAAATACCATACAGTCGAGTATCTCAAATCAGTTATTTTCGCCCACAATAACATTGTTACTCTCGTCAGACTTGACATTTTTCTACTAACTATTTAATAACATGTTGCTACACGGTTATTTTCCATTCTACGGGCAAAATTTATTTTTTTTCGGAATTTTTTAACATGCACAATATTTGACTCGACATTTGGTTCGACATTTTTCGAAGAAACTACCGAATTTTGCGATGAATCTGAATCATGCAATCTGAATTCTGTTGAACGGGTTATTTTAAGTGAATAAAATTCACCAGAAAAAATGCTGACATAACAAGAAATTGTGAAAGACAATGAATAATTGATGAATGATAAAATGTCAGAATGAATTTTAATCACAAACCATATAACCATTCAGTCATATGGAAATTAAATTCAAGTTTTTGCAAATAATTTCAATTATTATGTTAACTGAATTGCAATTGATAATTTATTCCATGTTAAACTTCAAAATAAATCAGTTACTCAGTAAGAAAATCCATTTGTGCATAGTTACTATCGAATAAAAACAGAAACACGTACACTACCGTGCAAAAGTTTGGAAACACTAGGTATTTTTCATAAAAATTGACCATTTTTGGTGGACTCATTAACATATTTCGGAAACACCT
>NW_022598613.1:0-1180 GCF_009176505.1 Sitodiplosis mosellana | reverse complement strand
TGCGTGTCGTATTTCATCGATGCAAGTGTTTTTGCTTGTGCTCATCGTATTTACTTGCTCTTTCGTTGATTCACTTTGTCGTGCCATTTCAACCGCTTGGTCGTACGTTAATTCATTCTTTTCAATCAAACGAAGTTGTAATTTGCGGCACTGGACTCCCCATACAATTCTGTCTCGCAACATTTCATTTTCTCTGTCACCGTACTCACATGTTCTTGCCAATCGTTTGATATCCATCAAAAATGCGTCGAATGGCTCACCTTCCTTCTGTTTACTTTGATTGAGTACGAATCGTTCGTAAACTGGGTTTCTTTTTGGCTTACAAAATTCATCAAATGCCTTGATAACTTCATCATAGCTTGCTCTTTGTTCTTCTGTGAGCGTCAACGTGTCAAACACTTCGATAGCCTCCTCACCAACAGCATTGAGAAATGTGTTGATTTTTATTGCGTCAGATTTCTCAGTTAGCTCACCGGCGGTCATGTAAATGTTGAAATACGCTTAAATCTCCTCCAATTATCAGCCAAATTTCCATCCAGCTTTAACTTTTCGATTTTGTTCAAAAAATCACTCATTTTGCGGGTTTTTCGTCTTGCTATTTCAATCACTGGCTGGTTGCCGTCTCTTCTTTCTCCTGCGTCGTCGTCGTCGTCGCTGTTCCTGTCTCTTTCTCTCCCGTCGTTCACTCCGTCGAACGAATTATCGGCTGGCAAATTTGGAAAGTTTTCAACTCTCAATTCTTCATCGATTTGGTCACCATTCGGTTGCAATTCATCGTTATTTGCATGTACATCGGCGACATTCAATCGGTCGGCGGCACTCATTAAATCATCAACTAATTCTCTTAGCACAGTCTCTTGCAATGACTTTTGTGACTCTTTTTCTTTTCTTTTCTTTATTCTCTTTGACTTCACAGAAATTTCATCGATTTGTCGTCGTTTTCCTCACCACGTGCCACTTCTTAACTTCATTAGCCGATTTTACGCAAAACAATGCAAATTTTATCTGTCTTTTTTTATTCATTCGACGATAAACTACATAAACTCATTTAATAATTTTTTTTCTTCAATTTCTAATGTGTGATTTCGTCGGTTTTTTCGGATTTTCTCTCAGGTTCTTGTGAGCGAGCGCCATGTGGCATCTCTCACTAAGAGAGGTGCGTGCAACGAGAGAGTGAATG
>NW_022598612.1:0-4505 GCF_009176505.1 Sitodiplosis mosellana | reverse complement strand
GTGAGCGACCTCAACTCTTCTCGGAAGTTCCTGTGCTACATGGGTAGAGACCCCGCTAAAAACAACAAATTAAAACTCGACTTCAAGAGCATCGACGAGTTTACTGAAGTCGTTACCATCAGCGAATTCAACAGTGAGCCGCACCTCATCTGAATACCCATCTCTTTTTTTTCAAAAGAATAATAAATAGCATACTCGCTTTTAAACAATTTACAATTAAAACTATAATTACCGAGATTTTGTAATTGAGCTCATTAATTGAATAAATTCTATATTTTTTCTTTTGAATACATAAAAAATTGACGTTTCATTCAATCATTTTTTATACTTCCAGTTTTTCTTTTGTTTTTAGCATTTTTTCATCTTTTCAGATAAGAGAATTCTAACATAGTTTAACCTCAATTATGCTTTTGATATTTTATGAAGCTTTGGGCTCCTGATCAGCACCGTCAAAGACGGCACTGATCAGGCACCCAGCTTCATAAAATATCAAAAAGCATAATTGAGGTTAAACTATGTTAGAATTCTCTTATCTGAAAAGATAAACATAGCAATTGTTTGATAATCTATGGGCATTCTAACTAAGTTCAACCTCAGCACACCTTTTCGCACACATTGACCTCAGCCGACCTTTCTCACGAAAGGTCGACTGAGGTCAAATGTGTTAGAATGCCCATAGATTATCTACTGAGTTAGATTCTTACTCCATTTTGAAGGCAATGAGTCAGTCGAGTCAAAGAATCAGAATTGATACATTGAACGTTCGGAAATCTTAAGTCCCATAAATCTTTATCGTTTCAAAACTTAAGCTATTTTCCAAAAACAAACAACTCAAGATTTCTGAACGTTCATTGTATGACTTATTGATTGCATGAGTGTGCGGGAAATTCATGACTTTCTGTTTCGCGCACCAATACTGTATGTAGATTTTTGAGGATTTCTCCGGAATTTCTGCTCGTCACTGCATCCTGGTGCGAACAGAAATTCGGGGAAAATTGGAGAAAACTGATTGATCAAAGTACACGCACATAGAAAAGAGGATCAGTAGACCCTGCGAATTCCATTGGTGAAACGTCAAACTACCAATAGATTGTTTCAAATGTATTGGTAATTTCAGTACAAACGGCACAACGCAAGTCGCAAGTCGCAAGTCAATTACGTAGTATTAGTAAACAAAATTCCGCATTTGTACTGAAATTACCAATATATTTGAAACAATCTATCAAATCATCAAAAATCTACATATACGTTATGTGTGTGATTGTTCGCTCTTCTTACTGTATTGCGTCATACATGTGCTTCGTTTCATGTTAGCACGCAGTTTGCAAAATACGAGCGACGCAAATACAAAATAAACTGAAAAATCATCGCTGGGGTCATCCTGACCCCACATGGCCTTCCAACGGTTAATCATCATTCATTCATTCATTCATTCTTTCACTTATTTATTGTGTGTATTAGATAGGGTAATGTCTCTATGAGTGGGCCGTCTCCATGAGTGGGCCACCTGTCAAATTTCTATCATGTGACATTCGAAATGTCAAACCAATAGCTGAAACAGCTTCAGCGTACCCCAAAACCATAATATATGAAACGTCGAAGTGATCGCACGCGTTTTGTGTTGTGAAAAAAAACAAGATTACTTACTTTGTCATGACGTTATTGTAAATGTCGCGCACTTTTTTTTGTCCGCTACGGCATTCAAGTCACTGCACATATCCTTAATCTCGTTTAATGCGAGCAACCACTTATACCGCGTTTCACAGTCGTCGGTGTGATTATGCCCCTTGTCCTTATTCAATTTGATACACCGGCCATCATGAGTGATGGTTATTCGCGATAAACAACTTTTTTTAATGCAACGGAATATTTGGCCGCGAACAACTTTCTCAAAATTAATTTTGTAAAGCTGCCGTTCCTCTAGCACATAGAGAAAATTCCAATTCTTTCTTTCTCCTTTCACTTTTTTAAAGTTTAGCACAGTGTGGTCCATCTTGGCCGATAGTAAAAAAAACTAAAGTTCTTATTTTTTTCCGAAATGCAAACCGAGTCAACAAATTGGTTTGTGTGCGTGTCAACGACGCTCGGCCTAATATCGGTTGACTTGAACACACAACAGTGAATGCACACAAACATTGAAACAGCTGATCGAGAACGATTCGTTAAGAGAGAGAGATATGCTGTCTTCGGTTTGCCTGTGTAATGTGCATACACACAAGCAAACACGAGACGACAATCTATGCTTTGTTTATGTGCGATTTTTTGTGCGATGTCACAAATGAGCATGTAAGAGAGATGTGCCCGTGTAATGTGCATACACACAAAACGAGACGACAATCGTTTCTTTGTTTATGTGCGGTTGTTTGGTGACACAAATGTACATATATAATACGACGTTGTGTCTAAGACTAACTGACGGGAAAAAAACGTCAACCAATCTGCACCAATGTGCGACACTTGGTATTAGATTTACTGTCGGTAAAAAAAACGACGTTAAATCTAGAAGAAACTCGCCAATAAATATTAGATTGAACGTCGGTTTCATACAAAAAAAAGGCGACGCCAAATCTAATATTGTTTGTCGCCATACCCATTGACAGTTACCCGTTGTGTCGAGCATTAGCAAAAAAAAGTGCCAAAAAAATCGAAATTATAACATTGTGTATTTTTCCTATCGTCAAAAAAATTAGAAAAATCCACAATTTTAAGGTGAGTAATATTTTTTTTGTGTAGTACAGACATTGAAAATCAACACCCAAAAGTATTTCGCAATAATATTGAGTTTTAGAAATTTTTTGGTGAGACATTCAAAATGGCGACTATTTCCATGAGTGGGCCACTTTTTGTCTCCATGAGTGGGCCACCTACTTTTTTCTTTGTTAATGCTTGTTCGTCATTTGTATGCATGTAAAACAGCATTATATTGACTTTAAAGTGACTTTTATTGACTTTAATATTATTTTTTGTGGTTTTTGGATGGATTTTCAGCATTTCGTCGAAAAAATCAAGTGAAAAAACTCCTAAAGAAGGAAAAAAACCAGATATTGATTTGGATGCTTTGCTGAAAGCTGTAAAAGCAATTAAGTTGGGGCAGAAACCACTACGAAAGACCGGAAAAGACTATGCCATTCCAAGAACCAATTTGCAACGTTACATCAATCGATTGAATGAGGAAGTGCCGAATATTGCAGAAGTGCCGGATCGAAATCTCAAGGAAATTCAGAGGAACCGTCGACATCACTTTCCCGTGCTACAAGCTTAGCTTCAATGTTGGCTGAAGTTGGTCCATTGAAACCGACCCAAACTCCGCAAAAGAAATCAAATCGCGGCCGTAAGCCAATGAAAAGTGCAGTGTTGACTTCGCCTGAATGTATGGCGGAATTGCACGAGAAAAAGAAGAGACGTGACGAACTTAATCAAAAGAAGGAAGAAAAAGCAGCACAACCATCAAAATGAGCAAGAAACGATTCGACAACAACACCGAAAAAAGCATCGAAGAAGAAACCAGCTGCGAAGGAAAAAAAGGTAAAAAATGGGAAACAAAATATGAAGAAATCATCGTCGAAGAAGAGGTCTGATCAATCATCTGAGGAAACCGAATTCTGCATCGTTTGCTTCAAAGAACTGGAACCACCATTGAATGCAAACAACTCCATCAAATGCAATAAGTGCCCCAGCATCGCCCACATTATTATTATTTATTTATTCACCGTCTAATCACAGACTGAATAGCATAATACAATTTGTACACATTCCATAATTTTACACAAGCAGTGACACACCCCGAATCGGATCACCTAGCCACCAGCCCTAATGACTTCGAAGGGGCGTTCTGCGGCGACCGATTGTGTTCACCACCTCTAAACATATAGTTCCTCAAATACATTGTTGTCTAAATTTGCTACATTTCTAATGAATATTTGTCTCGATGCTGAGTCTAAAAACGTTTGTCTTACTTTATTGAAATACCTACACGCTAAAATAAACAGTTGGTTACGGGCGTAGTCAGTACCATAAGTCTCAATTCTAACTAGATCTCTCTTTCTCACATTTCTTTGGTTCCTATTGTCTACTCGTCTAGTATATACAATTTTTTCTCTCAGTGCTGCGCTAATCAACTTTCCTAATAAGAGATCATAAATTAAAAATACTGAGGCATTTATACGCCGCCTCCAAAGCGGTTGAATATTCAAATTATCACATCTTAATTGGTACGATGGCAATCTGTAGTTAGCATCTCTTTGGTAAATTCCCCTAAGTGCCCAGATTACAAAGTCTTTCTGTACTGATTCAATTTTGTTAATTTATGACTGGTGATACGGATGCCACACTACACTAGCATACTCCAATTTCGATCGAACTAAGGCACAGTATAACAGTTTTGCTGATTCTATAGTAAACTTGTGTTTC
Organism: Sitodiplosis mosellana; assembly: GCF_009176505.1. NCBI lineage: Eukaryota > Metazoa > Arthropoda > Insecta > Diptera > Cecidomyiidae > Sitodiplosis > Sitodiplosis mosellana. The sequence continues at coordinate 95 of NW_022598612.1, read as the reverse complement.
AGTGTCCGCTTAATAAAACCTAATGCTACAGCTGTCAAAAATCGGTATTTTATTAATATGTTAATAAACAACATATTTTAATAATTAATAAAAAT
>NW_022598611.1:0-6509 GCF_009176505.1 Sitodiplosis mosellana | reverse complement strand
TATGTATGATCTCGTTGAAACATTTCCACATTAGTCTTGGTTTGTTTCTCAGTTCATTTAATCGCTTGGAGTTGTGATTTTTTCGTAGTTGGTTGCTTTTAGAGCGAACTAACGAAGCGTATTGTCGATACTTTTGTTTTGCATAAACATTTGTGGGGTATTTTTTTTTTAGTTTGTTGTAGCGATTACGTTCATTAGTTAAGTGCGACGAGGCCCACATTCACCCATGGTTTGTATGGATTCTGAACAGTAGTTTTGGTAAATGATACCGTGCATCGAGATTTGACGGAGGCAACTATATGAAAGAATGCCTCAGGACAAATCGGTGTGTAAATGTCTAACTCATGCCGTAGCAGTTCCTTGAATGCGGCAGTATTGAGTTTTGTGCAGGTAAGGGTGTTTTGGCTAGTAGCGAATTTGGAGATTTTGTTATGCTTGTCTTTAAATGATAGGAAAATTTGTTTGTGGTCGGATAAATCTGTGTCATTTATATCAAAATTCTATCATTCCACCATAATGACAAACACAATAGACAAACACATTAATTTGTTGAATTGATATACATGATCCATAATCAATATTTAAACATACAAAAATAAACTGAAGTCCTTCTTTACCTTTGCACAAAACGAATTAGATTAACAGACAGAAAGCAGTTGCCTATATTTTTTCTCCTTACGTTGCTACACTGATTCTTTTTGCTTTTAGACAAGTTTTGTCTTAATGACCCGTATAAAAAATGAACTAATTCAATTTTTCCTTCTGCTCTCTGTTCCTTTTGCACTAATTTAACTAAAACTTATTTAAGTTTGTTTTTTTTTTTAAATAAAGAAGTGAAAGTCATAACTCGGCGTGCAAGCACACTGAAAAAGCGTACAAAAAACTCAACCTCTACGCACAAAAATGATAATTTATTTATTATCAATGCTTATAAGCATTATTGTTATTCGAGTTCGAAATGACGATATTTTACATAAGTAATGCTAACAGTCCAGAGAATCACATTTTAATGAAAATTGACAACTCAAATGTGAAAATAAAATAACTTACATGAACCATCTTGCGCTTACATGAACCATCTTGAACTATGGTTGCGCGAGTTGAGCGAAACGGCATATGCCATAATGTAGGGCTTCGATAGACTAGCTTCACAGCACTCTCACTTTTTCCTAACCCGAACAACTTTTTTTCGCTACATCGATTTGAAAATTTCCATATATAGCCATATATTGCGCATTTTGACAACTTTAATTTTGGCCCATACTCGTCCCCTATTGGTTATATCGTTTCAATGTCTTCAGCAAAGTTGTAGCCAAGAGTCCAAGTAACAACTCGTAAAAAATATCCAGTTTTTGTTTTCTTTCTTCGGCATTATTGTAGCCAGCGTCCGACTAAACAGCTCTCTTGAACACATTTACCCAAAAAAATCAAATCTAGCTCAAAGACACTTGTCGCTACCAAACGATATCATCGAGCATTTTTGGAGTTCTATAACTTCTCAACTACTCGAAATAGAGCAATAGTTTCTGAACCAACTTTTTAGTACTTCTCATGGGCTTTGCAGACCCAGTACTAAAAGTACTGAAAGAGTACTAAAATGTACTAAAAACTACTAAATCCTCTCAATGGTTCTGGACACCTGTAGGTGATGCTACGTAGTACTAAATAGTACTAAAATTGACAGAATTGAACTGTTACAGACCCTCATGAACGTTACCCTCAAAATGCGCAATATATGGCTATATCGACCATTCCACACGGAATCGACCAAGAATTGGATCGACCCTCTCTGAATTGGCTGAAAATTTGCTTGGAGTCTTGTTTTCGGTAGAAAATGAGAAAACCAAAATCTTAGGCCTGTAAGTGGCCTACATTTTTGAGTTCACCCAGTGTAAATTTTTCGAAAAATTGAAAAAATCGAAAAAAGGGTTTGCGCCAACTGAAAACTAACTAAGTAGCAGTTAACACATTACCAAACCATTGGTACCATAGGAAAAATAATTGATGGGGCTACAAAAATTGCGAAGTCACCTACTCACTTATCTGCATCATTAGTTTTATGAAATTTAATTTTTTCGAGCTGTTATAGCGATTTGACACTTTTGACTCTTTTCCGATTTTCTCGACAAATACGCAATTTTTCAAAAATCTAAGTATGAGGTTCTTCTCTATTTATCGTTGCACATAACATATATCAAAATCAAAACAAAGTGAAATAAGAATCAATTGCCTTCCCGTGTGCAAACAAAATGACTAACAGTCACTCAGTTGTATGTAACTGTATGTAGTGATACACAACTAAAACTGGCTAATCTGATTGAAATCATGCGTTTTGTATGGAGACAATCACGATTAGTTATTCTTTCAGTCAGTCGACTAATTTGGGACATTTTGACTAAGAGTGATTTGTGATTAAAGTTAACTGCAGTTGCTTATTTTGTTCGAGACAATCACTTTTAATCAGTCCAAATGTCCCAAGTTAATCGACTGACTAGTCAGTCAAAAATTTTCCACACGGTCTTTCATTTCATTTTTTTTATTAAACTTATTTTAACTACAAATTTAGTATCTTGTTTTTTCGGCCGAATCTTGTTTACCAGAAATCTGGTTCATTCACAAAAAACTCATCGCCAAGAAAAACGTCATGAAACTTTCCCATTGCCTTCACTTTGATAGCTTGAAATGTTTCGTAGTTCGCGAAACACCCGTCAAGGAGTTTCATATCCACCTTCGCCCGCAATTTGCATGCGATGGTGAGACGTGGGTATGAAAATTCCTCTCGAAACCCTCTTTTCGCCGATTTTTCAACAGTTTCTGTTATGCCAAAATCAATAAGCCCGACCTGTGAGCGATCATTTGATAGTTCTTGTTGGTATTGCGCGCGATACCAACATTCAACACCGTCTGGATCTGGGTGGGAAACCAAACAAAGTTCGAGATTTAGCGGCGAATATGTTGGTTTTAGATTCAAATGACAACGCCCGAACTCGGTCAGTCCAGCGAAGCGGCCCACAAATTGTTGTTCATCGCTTTTCAATACACAGCTCAATCAGATCGGTTATGCCCAAATATAATATCGCTTGAAAATTTGTTCATTAGACCTGGAAATAACTCAAATACGTTGAAATCATTTAAAATTGTAAGAATTACATTCGTTGCGACGTCTCTGCAAGGTGGAGGCAGGTGGGGCCAAACGAGAATCATTTCTACTTGGTATCACATTAATCGATTCAAGGGGTGGCCAAGCCAACCAAATACTGCATTTTGCTGGATGAAGGAGAGCACTCTATCGATGATATCTATTCGTGAGACGTAAAAGAACGTATGTTTTTTTTCAGTTTTAAATATTTGAAAAGGAAAGTATGTTTTCGATCGATTTTGTCTGAGTAAAAGAGAAGTATGTTTGATGACAACTTAAAATGGTTAAAGGAATGTATGTATTTTGAATGGAAGCATCTTGGAAAAAAGAATGCATGTTTATGGCCAAGTAAATTTAACAAAAAGAATGCATGTATTTCAGTCGATTTTGTTAATAATAAAGGGATGTAAGTTTCAATAGACTTTGGTTGCGATAGAAGAAAGTAAGTTTTTTGTATTGCGGTGGCTTAAAAACAAAGCATGTTAATTTTAACCAGTTCAAATAAAATGATAGTAAGTGATTTAGCATTTGTTGCATTGAAAAAGAATGTATGTGGCGAGATTTTAGTGTAGTTTATTAACTTTTTCCGAGCGCATGTATCAGGGCTTCATAACTTACAGCACAATGCAAATATGAAAGCATGGGATCTTGTTGAACGTTCGAGCAATGCTTATACATAGACGCAGACACACAACAAGCATTGAAGGCTTGTGTGAAGTGAACAGGCGCGCATAGCTTTGAAGGAAACATGCAAAGCACGCATCGATTCATGGATCATAAACGCAAATAAAATAATCATATTTCAGACTAAACAAAAATAGTTTTAGTTTGAATCGAAATTAAATGCATGATCTGTACATGATTTTATTTTTTTTATCGATAATAAAACCAATATTTTATTATTGTTTTGTCCCGTTCCGTTTTGTTTCGCTGTCGCCACATTGCCATTTCCACTGTCGACTGGCAAGCACACCAACACAACTGTTGAAATGTCGAAATAACGCGCATAAATTCGAAACGAAATTCCGAAGCATCTTAAAAAACTAAATTTAATTCTGAATGCACTGATAAAATAAACGAAAATGTATAAATGTGTGCTAAATGCAATTCTCATTGTGTGCAAGCATAATTAAAATATGCTGTCGATAACGGAGTGTGTTTATGCATTGAGTAAACAAATTGCACAATTGTTTTGCGAATTTCATCATCGCTCTGTTGACACTGTCATCGTCGCATACACACAGACCAATACCAATTCGCCCACTTTGTTGACAACTACGCATTTTGTGGTGACCGACAGTCTTTGATGCACACGCAAATCGAAAGAGATGGATCAAAACAATGAAAGCCGGAAACCGTTCCAAAGGCAGAAAGAAACTTAATATGTTTTCGATTTTGATTTAAATAAATGTTTCTAAGTATGAGAAATGATGAAAAATCAAATTACATTGTGGCAAATCAGACAAAACAATCATCAGTCGTTTTTTTATTTTCCCTCTTTCTGAGTATCAAGTTACAAATCAATTAAACAAAGTGTTCATATTCAAACAAATGAAAAATAATGTGTCAACTTGAAAGTATTGTGTCTCCTTTATCGCGAATTCATTCTGTGACGTTGGCATGCTTACCTTAATCAAAAATACAGATTCCAAAATTTTCTCATTCTGAAAAAATATGAATTTTCTATACATAAACGTTCGTTCGGGCGGGGTCTGTTCATTTTTTTTTTGTTGCAGTGAATGGAAAAATGACACTTTTCATTCAATTGTTTATGTTTTTATAAACCGAAATACACAGTTGTGTATATGGTGCTTATTGCACAATTCATTTTTTTTACTATTGCGGGCTATATTCATAAATTGTTTAGTTTTTCTTATGTAGATCAATGATCCAAAAGAGACTTGAATAAAAAAACCTTACTTCGATTAATAAGAAAATTACTTTCCTTTAGAATTCTGTGTAAAAAAAATTAATTCTAGCACTTAACATTTACTGTGAAAAATTGTTTGTTGGTTTCAATCTTATTCAAAATGACTAACTTCTTTGTTGAGCAATTTTTTTTCTTCATTCCATTCCATTCGATTCATTGGAATCGTTCTGTTCTTCGTCATCGGAAATATCTATAATATCTTCAATTGGCTTCTCTGCCAGTTCATTTTCTTCTGTGTGGTTCAAAGTACAGATAAACCTTAGCACTAGCAATCTGTGCCATTTTTCATCAGGCGTCTCCACTCGCATTGAGTTTGTATTGTAAATGTTAAGGTGCGTGCAATGCCCTTCAATGTAAAAAACAATACAAGTGGAGATGATACACGGGATTTATCTGTACTTTGTATAAAATGCTCGAAATTCCGCGGGAATAAGGTCCAATAATTCAAGCAAGTCCACCTTCTTTTGTGCAGCGATTGAACGACCTTCGGGATACAGCAAAGGTAGCTCAAACTGAGTAAAATCCTCGATTTTCATGCCTTTCTTTGCCACTGAAAGTATTTTAGTTTTATCAACTTTGAATTCGACGGTTTCATCATATTTAGCTTCGATGTCATCGTACGTTTCGAAAAATAATTGCATCGGATGACCCTTTCGATAACAGATTTTTCGGAAAGTAAACCAATTTATCTCTCTTTTGTCAACAGTCTTTTTTCGATTCGTACAAAACTGTTTCAGCAAACTTTCACAGCTTAAAAAATGTGTTGCGTTCATTTCGATCACTTTGAATTTCGGCAATGTTGGTTTTGCATCTTCGATCAGCGTTTTCCATTGACTGGGTACATAAATCGTGTCAACTTTCTTTCTTTTTCTCTCAATAATGGCAAATTTACGATCGCAAACATTATATGAATGACCCGAACGGAAAAAATGTTGTGTGATTGACTGTAAATGGTCACTTTTTTCTAGAATATGGCTTAACATTACCGAAGTGTTGATGTTTCGATTTTGTGCTCCACAGCTGTCACTGTAAAATATGATTTCTTTACACTCTTTTGGGACGAAATTATTCAAATGATAGATCAAACAGCTGGTAACTTCTTGCGACCCCTTTGAAGCGATGGCTTCATGCCAAAAATACATGTAAGAGCGATTGTGTGTTTCATCGTGGACACACAAATTATAGGTGCTTATCTGACGGCTGTAATATGCACGACTTGACGACAACTTTGGTGTTTCAAACACTTTTTCCAAATCAAAAACGAGAACAATTCTCTCATCGCCAGACATTTTCGATTCATTCACGTATTCCTTTTGCTCTCGTTCCAATAACCTGACAGCTTCATGATGGGTTTCTTGTTGCTGTATTAATTCCATTCTTTGAATCAGGGAGTGTAACTCCGAGGAGGAGGAATGGTGAGGAGGTGAATGAGGAGGAGGA
>NW_022598610.1:0-3388 GCF_009176505.1 Sitodiplosis mosellana | reverse complement strand
GGTCGACTAAACATTCCTCTTTTGTACTTACAACGCGTCTTACGCTTGTCTCCAGTAATGATAGTCATCGCACTTTTCAACCGATTTTTATTACAATTCTGTGCAAATGGACCAGAATATAGTTATCTTCTCGATAAAGTAAGATGGTCTTGTGAAAATAATATGTGGGACTCATTACTGTTTTTCGCTAATATTCGTGATGATCAGGTACACAGAATTATGTTGTTGATGCCGATTTCTGTTCTGTCACTTTTATCGCACCATTACATATATAAATCATTTGTCAAAGTTACTTTGTCGTGCGTTAGAGCCTTCATAGCTCCTTCAGCTTTGTTCTCGCATACAGACAAACGCTTGCTTTATTATGAGTGTTAATACAGAGATGTTTGTGCCGCTACGATAAGTGGAGAGAACGGCACGTTGACTGTTTGCATTTCATTCACACGCTGCAATATGAATGTAGCAATCGCCTGCAAATGAGTAAGAACAGAAATAATGTTGCTGGTGTGTGTTTGTGCGTAATTGACTGTCGCTTCATTTGCGTACACAAATGTCAGTCAGCATAGATGTTGAACGTTTAATAGAAGTTTCTATACATATAAACGAAGAAAAGCATGGATGGTCATGAAATTGGATGTATTGGTGCGCAAATTTGACAGAACACTCAGTTTAAATCTTGTTTAATATTGATAATTGCATGAAAATTCATTGAGTGACCAAAACACGAATATGTTGTAAACCTTAGTGCGTGGAGAATTTCGGAACACCCTATATACGAAAATTTTATGAAGTGATTTTTAATACTTTTCATGTTGATATCGCATTATTCATGCATATTTATTATATTTCATGCAAAATTTTGACAAATTATTCATTGCAATTCATGCGATCGGGCCGGGCTGTTCACTTGAAATGCACTAAAATGATTAACAGCTATATCATAAGCAAGAATTGCAAATCCAACTAAAAACAATCGCTATTTTTGAACTTTTCCCTATTAAAATTAATCCTTCTATCATTTTCTAGCTCTCCATCAACGTTTTGCATCAAAATTGTTTCAGTTTTCTATCCATTTATAAAGTGTTCCGAATTTCCCCATCTTCTTCTACTTATTATTTTTTTTAAATGAAAATGTTAAATAATTTCAGTGTGTTCAAGGATCCTGGTATCTGGCTGTGGATATGCAATTGTATCTCTTGACTTCATTTATGGTGTTGCTATTGCAACGTTATCCAAAACGATTCATGGGCTTTTCGTTTGTGATCGTTTCGATTGATTTTATTTTGTCATTGGATAAGGAACTTTTTGGTTTGGGGGGGTTTGTATTTCTGGCATATATTCAAATAGAATAGAAAATTCACTAAATTACATATAAAAATCGCTCAAAATTAGATACGACAACTATATGACAACACAATCTCGCATCACTCCATGGTTGATTGGAGTCAATTTTGCTTATGTTTTGTTGCAAATGCGTTCAACCAAACCTATTCGTATACCGAAGGTAATGTAAAAGTCCAACGAATGAATATTCTTAAAAATATTGAACAAATCTGCACTTCTTTCAGCTTTTGAATATTCTTCTATTGACTGGATCAGTATGTGCACTTCTGTGGTTCACACATACATATAGAAATGAAGACTTCTTATGGAGGGCAAGAGCTTGGTGGTCATTATCTCTTTGCTATATCATATTTTCATGCGTAACTGGTCAGGGCGGTGTCATTAATTGGTTTTTATCGCATCCACGTTGGCAACCGATATCACGGTTAAGCTTCAGTATATATCTGTTTCATCAAATGGTTATCTTGATTATATTAGTTAACCGAAAGGTACCAATTTTTTTTTCGGTTGTTGCACAGGTAATGATAAATTTGAATCGCACTTCAATCCACAGATAAAATAAACAATACACTTTCAATCCATTTAGGTGCAGGAACTCTTTTTGCTTACATCCACTGCCTGTGCCGCTGCTGTGGTGCTATCATTGACAATTGAAATGCCGATAATAAATCTAAGTCACGTTTATTTATACAAAAATAGAAATAAAGTGCAATCTTAGGAAAACCAAAATTTCATTCAGAATATAAGTTTTTTTAAACATCGAATAATAAATTTTTGACTTTCGATTTTAAATCAAAGCAAAGTATACAAGTAGTCAATGTACTGTCATCAAATTTGATACTTTACCAAACTGGTATGTTTGGCAAAAAAATCGTTTTCATTATCTCCTTCCTACGAGATGAATTGTAATTCGGGGGAACGAACATCATTTGATTCAAAATACGATCACTTCCTGGATCTTCGTCGGGTAACAATTTGGCATCGCGTATTCCTGTGTCATCGGAAATAGATGCTGGCATTGGATAACGTGTGCCATTTGTAAGATATCACGGTTTCGGCTTAATGGTTATCAAAAAGCTGAACGAATCGTAATCGTAATCGTAATGCCCCGAAATATATTCTTGATTTTCGTCACACACACACTCTGAGAAGAACTCGGTAAAGCTTTTGTGCAATTCCCAAAATAATCATCAGATTGGAAAAGGATGCTCTCGTCAAATTGTAATTAAAATGTAAAAATTTCAATAATCAGTGATGCTTCAGATTTCTTCCAAAATTTATTGGTCACTAACGATTCTGCAGAACGTAGTGTTAAATTTATGAAAGATTATAATCGTGTTTTAACACACGACGAAGCGGAAATTCAGTTTATATTGCAAGTTGTCGACTCATATCGGAAAAAATATCCTTCTCATACAAAATTGATGTTGACTGATCGTTCTCAAGCGTCGAAAATCGTTGCCAATTTGAATCGAAACAATAAATTCACCATTATATATCAATATTAGCGTATTGTAGTGATTTATGTAAGAAAAAAAACGAAAAATTGACGAAATTTCAATAAAATTGACTTTTTCCCACGATCCAACAGCAAAAACCAAAAATACATTGATTCATATGGACACTGAATGTACAGAATGTGACAAGAGCGAAACTAGTGAAAATATTCATGAACTAACATGTAATCACAAAGTTTCTATCTTAGTTGCATTGAAAAACATAAGAATAACACCTAAAAGTAGGCAAAATTGCAAGTTTTAATCATTTAAACATGAATAAACATGTAAAGCACATACACATTTGAAATGTGACATTTCTGTGACGTACAAAGTCCCTTGCTGTTGGATCTTGCTTTTTCCAACTACCTACATTTTTTGGGTCCATCAAATATTGTCCGATCGGTCTCAAATTTTTTAATTGTTTTTTTAACATCAAAAGGAAACTTTTTCAGCCTGGGGAGCGATGATATAAGGTAATGTTGCAAAAATGGCCCGGCTAATAATCACCATACTAAAAGCCAAATCGGTGCTAGCAACATGAGCGA
>NW_022598609.1:0-3065 GCF_009176505.1 Sitodiplosis mosellana | reverse complement strand
CGTCAAACGAATGTTAAATGTAACGTTACATTTTGTATTTTCTAAAATGCAACAAATTCGTCATGAATGGTTTGAATCAATTGAGTTTTGGTTATTTTGGCCTGGATTCTTTGTTAGATCAATGATAAAATTTGCCTATGCTTTTATATGGAGCACGTGTTTATGCTATATTCAAGCGACATCTTGGCGCTGAATGGTGAACTATGAAACTCCTATATAAATATACTGTCAACTATCAATGACAGCAACCAATGACAGCTACAATTGAACGTATTTGTATGGCAAAATGCTTCCTACTTGCAGATGGCGCCAAACCGAACGTCATTCTAGTCATTTTTCTCATTGGTTAGATTGATGGAAAACGCATCAAACGGTACTTTGTATGTCGAATAGTGAGAACGAAACATTGGAAAGAAGTTTAGCTTCAATCTTACCTTTTGTTATGGCTCCCTTTGCTTTGTCAGCCAACCCACGAACACATTCAATTTGCTTCAAGTTGAAAATTAGGAACGCATAAATGGTACTTAGTTTGAAATAACCAAATTGAATGAATTGAAATGTAAAATTAATGGATTTTTGAAACAAAAAAAAAACATTTGCCAATATAACATGGTGGATTGACATTGCTTTAAATTTAGGGTAATGAATCGCGTAGTATATTTTTTTTGGTTTTCCTTCGTTTTCGAAAAGTCAATTTATATGGAAAATGAAAAAATACTCTTCATGTCATCGATCGATACAATGCAAATTTTTTTTTTTAGAAAAAGTTGTAAGTTACCATGAATTGGTCTCCCAACACCGCAACCAGAACCAAACAAACTAAACGGAGAGAAAATATTGATTAAAACACAATGAGTGACTGAAATCTCAAGTATTGTCAAAAATGAAAATTTAAAAAAAATGAAGGAAAAAACAACTAAGAAGAGACTCACCCATCAATTGCTTAGACATGTTTGTAGTCAAATCACTTGAACAATAACTAAATTTCCATGGATTCGGTGTATTATTTATAGTCAAAAATTAGATATTGTAAACATCTCCTCATTTTGTTTTGCTGTACGTGTCATAATTTCATGCATTTTCAGTTTAGTCGATTTTTCATTCCAATATTTGCGATACTTACATGAATCTCCTTAGAGTCTTCGAGGAAGCCACATTTACCACTTCATATGAATAAATCTATATAAAAGAGGTGTAAGAGGCACCATCGGCAATGAAAAGGCAATGAGCTATTCGATATTCTTGAATCATGATTCAAGAAAGAATCTTCGAAAACAAGTTATTGAAAAAAACTCTTCTCGCTTTCTATCTATTTGCTTATTTTTCGATGTTTGGAATACACAGGTGCAGATGTATAGATATGCAAATGAACTCGTATTAACGCAATGGAAAATATGGAAACCACAAGCTCCAATGAGAAAAAAAAATGTAAAATATTCTGATAGATAATAAGTTGTTTCCGCATTCAAGCGCTAGTTCTTGCTTTTATGTCTATTTGCCTATTTTTTGAAGGTTGGAATGCGCAGGTGCAGATATTTGTATCTAAAATAAACTCAATATTCACCTGGAATTTTTCATAACTAAAAACAACAAGCTTCAATGAAAATTTGTTTCCTAATTCATCCATTATCATCAGCTTTTCATTTGAGCACGGCCACGTAAGACGAAACCACGAAAAAAAAGTTGAAAGTGGAAAATAAATGGTCTTAAAGTTGTTAGATTGCAATGAAGTTTTGCACCAAACTATTATTACATAAACTCAATATATTCTGAGAATTTCATGAAATTTCGATTATTTTTTCTTATCGAAATTGCACAAATTTGCAGTCATTTTTTGACTCTTTGCGGACTGTTTTTCGAGGGCAAAATGTACAAAATCGGTAGGTTAAATACATATTCTTGAAAAAGGTTCAAATTTTAATATTCGCAAATACACGCACTCGAGTGTGTTGTAGATTTGTCATCCAGTTGCCATTGCATGTCTTTATATATTATATTTTGGATTACTGAATTAGTCCGTACATCAACAATGGCCGTTTGAGCGTTCGCATAACAAATAACTCATTGCAGTTTTGAGATAATTTCGCCCGAAAGTAGTTGAAACCGCTATATTACTCACTAAAACTTCGTGATTATATGTTAGTTCAAAATCATTTCTACAATCTACAGTGTGGGCTCAGTCTATATGATTATTCATCAAATTGGCGTCATTTTAGCAGCCTTTCTGATCATGAAAATAGTAAACAATACAGCGCCGCCTGGGGACTAAGTGTAATGTGTCATACTTTCAACGTCAAGGGGCTTTTTACTCTTTCGCATACGTGCGCATAAACGCGCATAGATTGTGTGCCACAGTGAAGAATAGCAAACTTTGCACATTGTCACGAATATTACGCATAATAGCGAATACGCGTGCACATAATGACGCCTAGATGCAAACATTTATGCGATTTAAGACGTATCAACACAATGTCAACAATCTGTTGTATCGTTAAAGTTCGTTCAAATGATATTTGACGTTGACGATTTCTGTCTTTGATATTTATCAAATGTCATGATAATGAGATTGTTCTTTTTTTGATGAAAATTGAATTTCCAAATTACGTAGAATTAAAATATATTAGCAATAGATGAACATTCTGCACTGCACAACTTACATTTTTTTTCCTGCCTTGGTCCATAAGAATGAAAACGAAAATGAAAACGTTAAAATATACAAATATTGAGGTAAAGCCGTCGATAGTTTTGGTAGGTATAAAAATCAATGAGTAAATCAGTGTGACGTTTCACTCTTGTTGGAAACAGCATCTGGAATATAAATCAAAAGTAATTGTTCATGTTGCTATTCAAGGCTGATAATCGATTCTATTTTGTGAATTTAATGCGCGGTAAGATTTTTGTGAATATGAATGATATTTAAATGTATTTATTCGGATTTAATGCAGAAAATCTCAAATATCTCCAAAATCCACAAAAATCTGATTTATTTATTCGAAATATTCGAAACTATGTCATACGATTGATGTTTATTTCAAATATCTCAAATATCTCACAAGATTCAGGAG
>NW_022598608.1:0-7978 GCF_009176505.1 Sitodiplosis mosellana | reverse complement strand
AAAAAAAGTAATGATTACACGCAATGATTGCTTTTTTTTAATTACATTTTTTCCATCGGCAATTCCTCAGCTCTGGAAGGTCGCATCGACTTGAAACTTGGTGGATATTAAAATTTATCTCCTGAATTACGTCTGTGTCAATTTTCATCAAAATCCGTATATTTTTTGTATGTTTTTTTAATCGTTTTATCAACGGCTTCCACGAAACCTTACAAATGCGCATGTAATTAAAATGGCAAAATTTACAACACTGTTTATGAAGAATATAAAATTATTTACATAAGTCGTTTGCAAATGAAAAGATACTCTCCGGATTGGAAGCCATCTTCAGTCTTATCAAATTTAGATGATTTTGTCATTTTAAATAAACATTTTGTTAATAGACGTTTTTGGAGGGTTTTAGACGTTTTTGTCAATTTTTCCAGAAAACTCGTATTTAGACGATTTTGTTATTTTAAAACCCGGTTTTGCTAAGAAAAAAAATTTCACATTTTTAAATGATTTTTTTCATTTAAAAAAAAAATATTTTAGACGAATTTGTTTTAACAAAGGGACGATTTCCTTTAGACGAAATTGTCATTTTTTGGACGATTTTGTTTTATTTTTAGACGTTTTTGTATTTAACCAATAACAATTTCAATTGAAGAATAACATGGAGTGTAACATACATTGTGATGTCTGAATTTAAAAAAAAAACTGGGGTATTCAACACTACCAAGTTTTTTTTGTATTGTCAATACATTATAGAGCCATCGTGTAGTTGGCCACAGATGAGAATTGAAAACAGATTCGAGCTTTTGAAGTTCTTAAAATGAACAACAAATGGAGTCAATACCTTTACGGAGGTGTGTAAACGTTCCATGTAGCTGTAACGAAATTGAATTTTGATCATTAGGGTGCATCGTACTCACAACAATTTAGATAGGTGGAATGGATAGAGATGAAATTTTCAATTTTGAAAAGCTTTCTTTGTAGATTTTGTGGTCCGATTTTGTGTATGGATCTAGCATTTTTTTTGAACTTCCAAAAATCCACCAGCAAACAAAGTGGTGATATTTAAAATTGGACATAAACACCCAAAATCGGAAGGTATTTATCTAATCTATCAGACATGCTAAACTAAACTACTACGCGTACGATGCGCCCTATTGATCATTTCTAAGCATGAAAACATGGCCGACGCAATCATTTTACGCTGTAGTTGATACCCGTTGCAACGTTAGACGGTACGCAGTGCTTCGCATTCTGTCTCTACAAAAAATTTTCGGCCAGAATGAATGTGATGCGATAAATTTTTACATAGCCCAAAATGACATTGACAACGATTAGTAAATGTAGCTCTGCCTGCAGGCTGCAATTATACCATTGTTTTACCTGTATGCATATGTGAAATGTGCTTGTTACATGACCGACTGATGCATATAATCTGAACAATTTTTTTGTCGTCTTATTGCTTGTTCGTCGTTTTGCGAGATACTCCCAGAATTTACACGAAACGCTTTTATTTTGTATGACATAAAATACATTTATGGGCACATTGTACCAATAAATTTCATCTCTTTGAACTTATTTTCAGCCATCACCTGTCTGCACACATACACGCTTAACTATGAAAATATTATATGATATGGAACGCATAGGTTCTATTTTAGCGAACGAAAAAAAAAATATCTAACACTGAGTGACAACTACGTTTATGTTATCCCAACCTGAAAAGAGAATGAATGAAAACAGGAAGAAAGGTTGCGATCAACTTGAAAAAAAAAAAAATCTGTATCGAGAGTGTCTCATTGTGCTGGTGAACATGGATGAGTGTGGAGACAAGAAATATAATCGTCATCAGCATCATCGCTGTGGGCGGCTATCACAAAACAGCCGTGATGTTTTTATTATGTTTCAGATTATGCAATCCATTTCATACGATATCGCGTTCATCAAGGTGCTCGCGGAAGTGTCCTGCTTGCCATTGCCACCGTTTAACATTTGTACCTATAATACGCTGGGCGAAATACTGCCGGAACGAAACATGTTTTTTTTAAATTTTTTTAACTCATGGAGAAAAGGAAGAAAAAGATGCGCGATGAGCGATGAGCGAAATGTAATAGGAATAGATGTAGAAGAACATTGCGACGAACGACGAGAAGCGAGGGAAAAAAGGGAAAACGGTAATAAAAACGCACGTTGACACGATATTAATTTCCCATTGTGTTTGTGTGTATTACGGTAGTCAAAGCCAAGACACACGTGTGCAAACACATTTCTATTATCTATGCCATTTTATACATACATGCGCTAAATTACGGTGACAACTCACAACGATTACATCTATAATTTTATTACGATCACTCCATGAAATATGTACGTTTTGTATGGTTTTGTTCTTGAATGCTTTCCAAAATGTTGGCACACATTTCACATACCATGATGGGGATGCTGTTCGGTGTATTCTTCCCTTTCTCTCTCTTTCCCTCTGTACATGCAATGTGATATGCAGTGTCGGTGATGATGACGACAACAACGGCGGCGGTGGCAACGATGATGACGATGCCAATGTAAATTCACTATGTCACAAGACCGTGCTTAGCACTATATGGAGTAGCAATGGAACAGAAAGAATAGATGACAAAAGCCCATAGCTAATGCGTACACGATAACAAAAATATGAATGTAAAATGGAAATCAAGGTATTTTGTTCTCTTTTCTCATGTTTATTTTATGTCATTATTATGATTGTCGTCTCGGCACTACAGAGATGTCATTTTCTTCAAATTTATTGCTTATGATGTCCCCGACAAAATAAAAAAAAAATTTAAATAAATATGAAATGCCTTACTAATCGCAACGAACACTCTTCTTCGGATTTGTTTTCAGAACATGAGCAAATTCATTTCAATGTATGCAAATGGAATCAACTTTTCAGCTCTCTTTTTACCGTACAACGATTGATAGACATTACACGTCCTTACAAAAAGATATCGACGCACAACAGGCAATTGAATATGCTGGAAACTTTAACGAATTTCAATGGTTTATCACTTTTCTAGGTACATAAAAATGAGTTATCTTCAAAATGCATCCCATAGACCATAGCTACAAAATCAAATAATTCCCAAAAATCATTATCGCAAAGATTTATTGTCGAATGAAAAGAAAAAAATTCAAGTTTTCAGCATTTCTTTCGCGTGCATGCATAATGTACTAAAATTTATATGTTCCAAAAAATGTACGGAAGAATATCGATATATGAGAAATGAAATTGGCCTGATAATCGAAAATGTCACTTCGAACAATAAATAAGATTGATGAAACTACATTTCAGTTTTTTATGATATGTGCGCGATTGTTTGTTGAAAATCAATAGTATTTTAAGGGGTACAAATCCAAATCTTCATACCTCTGAGGCTGTCTCGTTTTTTTTTATTTACACCTGACAAAATTGAATGCTCGAAAGGTAAGTTTTTCCAATGAAAATATACACAGGTTTTCTCAAATAAAATTTGGGCGTTTTGTATGACATTTAAGAACGAAATTCAATGAAAATCGATTGAAACTGGGCATTCGTGTTTCTTTCATTCCAACTGATGATTAGCAATACTTTTGTTTTCATAATGGTAGGTATTTAACTCTGTTTAACGGTTCTGTTTTTATGGTAAAATTCCTTAAATCAACAATAGGGTAGCACCGAGTTCTTAGACTCAGCGAGTCACATTTCATTCATGTGTATGCAGTGGCGAACTGTAATTTCAAATTGTTAATTTTCATTTGGGGGACAAATTTTCATTTTTTCTCAAATCTGTTCATTATTAAATCAATTATTGAATTCCCATGTTACATCAAATTGATAGATTTTGGGAAATTACTATAACGAGGAAGGAATGCACTGTGGCTTCCAAATCAAAATTAACTTATTGCTTCAATAAATATGTCTGCTATTTTGAGGGAGAATTTTCACGCAATACGTAATCTGATTAGATCATAGCGATATTTTTCGCAGATGTTAAAGTGTCGACGAGTCAAAACGTTTGCCACCCATTTCAATTCAAAACAGTTAATTTAGTTGGTTTGGTGAAATTGTTTCAAACATTTTATTGTTAATTAGCGATGAAGTTTGATCAAAGTCAAGTGACAGCTGAATGCCTGCAAGTATACCTATAATGGTTATATTGAACCAACAAGTTTCTTCGGTTGGTTTGATGTCAGCATCGATCCAAAATTCAAATAACTTTTGCATGTATTTGAATTTGAAGTCGTTTCACTTTCTTTCTTTTTTTTTAGATATAAATCAAGGGAGATATTTTTCGTACTGTTACTTCACCTTATAATTCACTCACTCTCCTTTCTCTTTCTCTCTCTTACATTCTCTGGTTCTCTCTTTCAATTCCACGTTTCTCTATTAGTTATGGAAAGTCAAACACTGAAGTTTCCAGACTTCTCAGAAAATTGAACACTAGGACCAATTGCAGTGGCCTATGTTAACGTTTACAAATAAGATCATGCGACCAGGCTTTAGTTCTAGATTGTCTGATGTTTGATTATTATCGACCAAACAGAAGAGAGAAAAAACACCAACTGATTTTTTACACAAAGAGGTTTGGGCGAAAGTTTATTGGCTGTCTGCAAACCATGCCAAAATTATTACATACATAGAAAGTCCCGCGCAGCCACAGAGTCACACACTTCGTATACACTATTCAAGAGTAGTCCACAGTTATACAAAAACCGACGAGTTTGTCTTTTCGTCAAGCGATTATTATCATATTCTTCGTTTTAGAGAAAATATCGATGCAGAGACGTAGAAGCGGCTGATTGATGTAGTCATATAGTGAAAATTATTTGGGATTCTTGTATTGAGCTTCCGTTTTAAGTTTTGAAATAATTTCAATTTATTCGCAACGATTTAACGGTGGTAAGACTTTCGTCAAAGTTTTAAATTTTTCGGTCACTAACAAAACAAATAGTTTTGTGGTTAGTTTCATATTTGCATGAATATTTCTTTGAAGATGAAAGCGTGCCAACTTTTATCAGATGTTGATGATCTGCTATATGCTTTGTAACTTACATGTGATTATTTTGGAAGTGACCGCATTCAGTGTTTTTTTTTTCTGTTTGCTTTTCCATATGTCCTTTCGTACAGTGAGGCAAAGCGTACGTTCGTGCTGAAGGAAATTGTCAAACAAATAACCCCCAAGAAATTCCGGTTTCGTGGTTCATTAGTTAGTTACCAAAAGTTTTCTCTCCAACTTAACACATAGCTAAGATCAAACATTGCAAATACGCTAGATGGTATCTGTAAATATATTCTCCAGATATCTGGTTGCGTTAGCAGCAACGGCATTCGCACTCGTTCCGACGAAGCAAGACAAAAGAAGAGCGCGCATTCACATAGAGAGGAAGTACAGCGCGCATACACATTGTCGTTAAAACACGAGCCAATGGCTACTGTGATATTTTAACGAGCAGCATCAATCATTTCCACTTGCAGCTCGTGTAACAAATACCAAGAGTGACTTTAGCTACATGAAGTGCAAACTCATACATCCCCAAATCATTGGAAAAGTGCACTGAATGGAATGATTTCTATGATAAATAATGTAAAATCGAAGCACTCAAGTCAACCGATATTGTGGAGTAGTGCGAATATATTAACTGGAGAATGAAAACAGAAATATGGAAAAGAAAACACCGAGTCAACGATGGAAGCAGTTTGCAAATTAACGTTAACGCTACGAATCACTTTGATGGCAAACATTCTACGAAGTTGTTCTACATGCTCTGAGAAACGATGTGAACTTGTTTTCATGAAATGCAAAAAAAGAAAAAGCCAAAAGAATCTAGTCTAGTTTCCTCATTTCTACCGTTCGAAAGTTTTCATGTGATTTGGCACCTGAAGCTAAAGTTAAATATCGCTTCCGTTTTGTATTCTTGCACGTTTGCCATCTACGAACTCGAAGAAAAAAATCAAGTCGCCTCGTCGGTTTTTTTTCTCCCAAATGTTTTGGGTTCATGTGCTGAATACAAATAGCAACGAATATTTGTAGAGATGGATTCGATGAACTGTCGTTGCGAATGGTGTCCGTTTGCCTTTACTGTTATAATATGAAAATGCCGCAATTTTTAAAACAATAACCGACTCCGGAATATGTCCCATTTAACTATGTGTATTGTATGCGTTAGTCTCCCCTGCAAGCGTCATCTCTAACTTTGACTCGAAACTATGGTCGAAATCAAATATAAATTGAATTCGAATATTTACGTGTGATAAATTAAAAAATAAATAGTTAACCAGATTAGAAATAAAACAATTGAATATTGAAAATAGCTGGAAATAAAACCATTTTATGTGTAAACTATAGATATTGCTTCTTTTTATTCATAAACTTGAATTTTTTAGAATTTTTTGAATCTAAAAATTCTGGAAGTGGGTTTTGGTGGATCCTCAGGATTGTTCAAAACCGCTCCTGGTTCTGGAAGTGGATCCTCGGGATGGACCAGGGCATTGTCAAACCCAGTCTGATCCATCCTGAGGATCCACCAAAACCCACTTCCAGAACATAATTTTCAAGGTGAATGTTGGAATATTTCAAAATAATACGGATTTTAGTGAATCCCAGAGAATGTGAGAGAAAAGAGAGAAATATTGAAATTTAAGATGAATTTTAAGTTGCGTGAAATCCCTAGATTTCTTTAGGATATGAACAAAACAATCCGTACTGCACTCAAAGCCTATATAAACAATGTTATTATATTTGACGATATTTGAATCGATTTCAATGACGATGTAGCAGCGCCACCTATATAGATTGCTCATTTAAAAAGTGGAACTATTGAGTGTATGCATCATATCGCACGTAAATTTTCAATATGGCGGCGTCCATAGCAGCGACGTATCAATCAATTTTATAGACACTCGTTCGCGATGTACGAAACCATCTATAAGAAATTTATTACATTCATTCTCCACACATTCATTCTAGGGGAATTTCCCATTTCAAAAATGTAGCGATATTGTAGATTTTTGTAGATATTTAGATTAGACGCATGAATTTTGAAGATATAGTACATGTGAATTGTTGCAGATTTGTGAAGATATGTTCAATATCAAAATTCAAGATGGCGACTAAATTTTTTAAATTCAAGATCTAAATATCTATGGACAATGACAAGAAACTCTCTTAGTTCTGCGCATCTTACCAAAGAGGGCGCCAACAGCTGTACATAGAAATGTCCCTAAGAAAGCGCCCTCTTTGTCAAATATCTTGTTGTTGGTCAAGAAAAATTGGGTATAGTTTCCTGTTATTGTCTATGGATATTTGTGGATATTTTGAATATAGACACACAAAAAAACATTCGTCAATTCCAAAGATTTCGGAAGATTTTAAAGATTTTTTTTACATTCAGTTAAAGTTTGCGAATGGAGACGGCGTCTTTGTTATATTTTTTTCGATCATTCTGTCCGATGTTTCATTTTTCAGTTTAAGAAGCCATGATTGATTTTTGCAGTTTTACAATTTTTTTCGGTTAGTTGAAAATTTAAAACCAAAATTATAAGAAAAAAAAAACATGCCATAGGCCGATGTTTTTGATTTGCGCCCAACTGATAAGAGATAAGAGATAACTGTCTTTAGCAAAATTATGAAGGACCTCGAGTACTACAACCTATATCTCTTATCAGAATTGCGAAAATCGCGACCGACTGCGAACCATCACTCATTTTCAGTAGATTCATCAATTTTCGAAGCAATTCAGAAGCATTCAGAAGTGCTCCGGAAGATTCAGAAAATTTTCAGATTCATCAATGCTCTTATGCTGATTCCAAGTGCTCAGACTTTAATTAAAGTCCAAAGTCAAAATTTTTGTTAGTGGATATTTTTGAAATGTTTCGTTGGCATGAAAATTGTTGGGCCCAATAATGATGTTTTACATCAAAACATCCGAAGGTTTCATTATTTTTTTGGATTTTTTTGAGATTTTTCGTTAA
>NW_022598607.1:0-1338 GCF_009176505.1 Sitodiplosis mosellana | reverse complement strand
GTGAAATGAAAAAATTTCTCCGGTGAAATTTTCACCAGTGATCTTTGAATCAAGTTTTTTTATATTCAAATTGCAAGTATAATGATTTTTGATATATAAAACAGTTAGCTGCTATCATTATCAACACAATACATCAATAAATTTGTGTTTTGAATTTATTCTTCTATTTATTTTCGCCTCTACAAATTTTTTCACGGTCGTGAAAAAAATTTCGCGTGCAAAATGCACGAGAGAAAAATTTGCTGTGACCGAAATATATAGAAGAATAAATTCAAAACACAAATTTATTGATGTATTGTGTTGATAATGATAGCAGCTAACTGTTTTATTCATCAAAAATCATTATACTTGCAATTTGAATATAAAAAAACTTGATACAAAGATCACTGGTGAAAATTTCACCGGAGAATTTTTTTCATTTCACGAGGAACTGTGTACTTAGCTTAAATTCGAGAAAAACTGTTTTTCCCTCCATACAAATGTGCAAGAAATGGCACGCGTAATTTTCGGTTTTTCCATGATTAACGTCAGGAAAATCGGTTCCCGTAATCCGATCAAAGGTTTTTTTTCTACGTATTTTCGATAATATTTATTTCATTTATTCACACCGCCAAAAAACTGGCTGAATATTCAGTTTTGCAGGAAAATGACTCCAAGAGTCATGAAAAACCTGATCTTTTCGTGTTTGTACAATGTTGGGTATTTTTATACAATAGTTATAGTAACAGTAGTCTTTTCTCGATTGGTTTAAGAGTTTGGTCTATAAAAGCATTGACACACGATAACCTAACCTATACATGAAAATGCTTAGTTAGCCGAAATGTAAACGGTCCAATATAGCCGAACTTGAACGTGTAAAATGAAGGGCCAGTAGAAGCGTCAACATTGTAGTGACGGCCCTAATGACTGCAAAAGTCATCATTCAATTTATTAAAGAAGTGAGATATTGAAGAAAAGTTTTACGTCTAGTCTAACAAGTCCCTGTTGGGAGATATGAATTTACAATTTAGTAGAGACCGAAAGACATGAAAAATTATACTGATTTTCACTAATACATTGACACAAACGGTAGTTTCCATTATAAAGTAATTACAGTTCAAAAGTTAATCACCAACTCAAAGGATGGCTATATCACAGTCAATGTTGCTAATTATATTGCGTTTCTATAAATGTTTGGATAAAAATCACAGAAGTATCATTGCATTCAGCTCATCTTCAGCATTCAAAATCCACTTACAAAATTTTTTGTGCACTTAACTTGCAATGAGAAAACACCAAAGAAACGCGTCAAAGGAAATGGCACATTTGTATGGAGGGAAAAACAGTTTTTCTCGAATT
>NW_022598606.1:0-5731 GCF_009176505.1 Sitodiplosis mosellana | reverse complement strand
GGTATAAATTTTATACCTTGGATATAAAATCCAAGCAAAAGAACCTGAGTAATGAAAAAAATAACGAACTAAATGTCAGAGAGCTTGAAAATCACCTCTATTTAACAGTATTGTTAGCCTGATCAAATTTTTGAGGTAAAAAATATTTATCCCAGTCAACATAATTCGATTTTATACCAAATTGGACAAAAATTTTATACCTTGGGATAATTTTTATCCCGAGGAACATAAATAGACTGTATCTCTATTTGTCGTTTTCCTTTTTTCTCTGCTACTCACTTATTCGCGCACGCATTTCCACCCAAACGTGTTTATTTGTCATGGATTTGTTACATTTTTTCTTCTTCTTCTTCTTTCATCCGTTTGGAAAGTGGGAATTCTGGCTTTTCCACTTTTCTGTCCCAATAAAACGGATCATAAAATTGGCATAATAAACGGTATCACACTCTGCATAAAATATATGCATATATTTTGATGTGAGAACATCTCCATTGCTCATCAAAATGCCTTGCAGGCCTTTTATCACAATTTATTCTTAGTCGAAATGCGATTTTATTTCCATTTCCTTGTTCAGAACATTTTTTTTTTCGACATGTTAATAATGAATCCCCAAAAACCAGAAACAATCGCATAAATAGCTAAACAAAAAATGCATCAACCGTGTGTGCGATGGGTCGTCGTCCGTCGTTGTTGTCGTATTATTTTTGGAGAAAAAATTAACCAAATTCACTCTCGGAATGTTTTTCGAAGTGTGAATTCCATTACAATTAGTAAGTTGGATGCTTGAATTGTCTAAATGAATGGAATTTCCAATCAAAATTATTCACATTTTCACTCAAATTATCCGAAGAATAATCGTTTATACACTGTTCATTTAGCTTTCGAGACGGGAACGCACGCGCGCTCAATGGCTTTTGGAATGCCAAGAGAGCAAGAGAGTGAGTGAGTGAGCGAGTGAATAGAGCTAGAGTTCCAAGTGCTATTGAAACGAAAGTATGGGACCAAAATGACTTTTTATGCAAAAAGCACCACCCCAATTGTTTTAATTGAATGTGTCCTTGAACACGACATTCAGAAAAATACATACAAAACCGGAGTAGAATCATAAAAGTTAATGCTATTTTGATAAGAGTTAACGGACTCACACTTTTGTAATGTACGCCAAACACAATGAATGAGGAAAGAAAAACGAATTGGTTGTGAAAACGCATGACCTGACTTGTTTCTAAGCGGCTGGGAGAATTCGTTTATTTTTTATGTTTTAACAGAATAAGTTCTCTCGAATAAAATAAAACAGATTTATTGTCGAATGACTAATATCTCGTTTGAGTTAAGCTGCCGACAGAAAAAAAAAAATACCAGGAGAATATATGAATCTAGAGTTTGAGAGACAAAAATGGCATTTCGTTACAATTACCAGAGATATGATGATATATTCCATGTGGTTTAAATGATCATCAACAGGGAATTGAAAGGGAGCTGAAACAGTGAGAATCAGTTTACAGCTCTAGCCGAATATAGTGGTATCGTACAAGAGCGCACGCACGCATTCTGATGATATGATTGAACAAAAAGTCGTTAAAATATATTTTTTCGACCATATATCAGCGCTAAAGATGTGATTGATGTGGCCATGTGCTATACGGTGCTTCGGTCTGGATCATTTTTCTCAGTGTTTTTTTTCCTTAAATCGTTACGCCCATCGCATGATTACCAAAATAATATCATTTAATTAGGAGAAACGCTTATTTATTGTTATTACTATTGCTAATATGATGGGTGATTTGCGCCTTCATGCGCGTACGCGTTCGCGTGCCTGTGTTTATGTCACACAATAGCAATCACAAAAGCAATGACAATATTATGACGATTGAGAGACAACTGTCTTCTCACTCTCTTGCTACACTGAGCAAGCAACAAAATGTTATTATTTGCTTGTACCATCATTCACCCATGAACTTGATCTCTCAGATGTCTCACATGCATACATTTGGGACATATAATTTTCGTGTTGTGTGTTGTCTTTTACAAGCATACGCACACAAAATCCAGAAGAAGTGCAATACAATATCAATAATGTGGCATATTGACGTGCGCTCTATCTCTCACTTGGCACCAGCTCTGCTGTGTGTCGCTACACAACGCACATGGACCGAAAATTAAAATGGTAAATAGACACGTCTCTTTTTCTTTGCTGTTTACGACTTGTGATTTTAAATCATTTTTGCTATTACAAGAAAAATGTACCCACAAACATCTTAATAGAGAAGATTGAAAGATAGGGAGATGCAGAACGAAGAACTTGACTGTGACGCCGGAAAAATTGTTCAAATTCTTCGAATATTTGGTCTGTATAATAGATTCGAACTTGAAAGCTACAAGTGAATTTCACTTAAATTTTTGCTTGAGGTACCAAGCTTGAAAACTCCATTACATATTTCCATTCACGCTCTCTTTTTTGCCTTCTATTTGAGGTGCGAACATTTTCGAGAGCAAAATTAGCGGAAAGATAAAAACAAGCGAAAATGCAACATGTCGGGCCGACATTGTCGGCCTTTGGTGAAATATTGAAATTACAAAATTGTCCGTCCGGTTTGATTGTTGGACGAAAACATGTCAAACATCGGAAATATGAAATTTTAAAGAATTGTGAAATGTGAAAATAATTTACTTCTTCGAAAAAAACTGAAAAATTGACGAAAAATCAAATGAGAATGGGGCATTCTGTTGTTGATTGATAATCAACAATAATTTTGAGCTCAAGAAAAATCTGTATTCCGTCTGTTTTCGGTGATTTAATCAATAGTAGGGTTACATTTCGTTCATAGCAACAACAACAACGACGACGAAAACAACAATAACTCATTGGCAGAAAGGCCAAAGCCATTGAGACATTTTCCGGTCATTTTCGTTTTTGTGTATAAAAGACCAAAAGGGGGGTACTAGGGGGTAGACATAACATTTAAAACTTGAATCTTTTTAGATCTTTTCAAATCTGTAGGAATCTCAAATCTCGAGCAAATTCAAATACTTTTGAATCTCTATGAATCCTTATGAATCTTCTCAAATCAAAATGGCTGACTTGTCAAAAAGGTCAAACAAATCAGTAAGATTTTTACAAATCTTTTCAAATCCCTTCAAATCTCAATGAATCTTCACGAATCTGAACACCTCTACACAAAATCAATTAAGTATTTTGGAAAACGAACGTATCTCAGATCTTGTGTCTATCCCCTAGCCAAAATAGCTACATTTTCAATCAAATAAGTCAATAATCCAGCGATTATTGTTTCATTTCGTAGCATGCAGTTTGTGTGACTAATTCACATGTACCTACGAAAACGGTTGAACCCTCTTGTAAGTAAGTGACGCGTACCGATTCAGGATTGATAAAAGTACAATGGGTTTAATGAAACGGTTAATAAAAATGCCAGCAATTTTTGGAAGCAATTCATTTTTCCTTAAATTGGTTGTGTGTATGTGTGTGTATGTGTTTTCTCATTCTCTTATCCATTGAGTCGTTTGAACTTTAACCTAATTCTGATATTGAAACCACGTTCTTTGCTTGGTATCATTTCGAGAAAGGAAAATCAAGAAGAAGAAGGAGAAGAAGAGGACCGTTTCCCTTTGTTTCAGAGTCAGAAGCCCAAAGTTTGTGCTTATGTTTGTTTTACTCTCACTCTCTTCATTCGCTTCCATTTTTTCTATTTGTTCACGACATTGTGCAACATTCATTGCCGCAAGCTATCCTTTTATAAATTATTATCAGCGGGTACAAGCAATAGGTTGTGAAATTGATTTAAGGGTTGGAATTTTCGCCCCAAACATATATACATACACACTACTTGCTCCACTTTAAATCATCGTCATTTAAATCATCTTCAGAAGAGCGAAAAGTATATGAGTTTTCTTGACACCAGGCGCATACACATACACACACAGCATGGATGTTGCTGCACTATTCGTCATGTCAACCAAGATCGCTTAATAAACGAAGAAAAACGACACGCAGCCCTCTAGGCGAGGGACACTCAAAACAGTTATCGTACATATATTGAGCGGGCACTATCGATGCGTTCATTTGTGTGAGTGCGATTGTGTAAACGACAATGTTCGTGTTCAATATGTGTACGATGACAGCTTTGAGCATTCCACGCGTAGAGGCGTCTTGGCGTCTCACGTCAAAACTTACCCATGTATTTGTATACGAATAAAGCGACCTTGTGTCAACCAACCAACAACTGTTTGAATAGCGCCAAGTGTGCAAAGCCATTATCAAGTCTATCAGTAAGCGAATGTTTACCGAAAAATGAAAAGTGCACGTAGACGCAACACAAATGTTGGCACGCGTTAGGGTGACAAACAATATCACCGAATGTTGTTTACTCAAAAAACTTTTTTTTCTGTTTCTTTTCGCCTTTTTTGGGAATAGAATCATTCATTATATTTGATTGCGTGTGTGTAAAATAGGATGGATAAGGAGTTTTGATATCTCAAATATTACGTTTGGCAATACAATAAAATGCGACCGAAATCCGGCTCAACGATCAAGCTTTGGGTGGAAAAGCTCTCACACAAGTCTCAAATTCCTTTGACTCACACGCTCGTTTGTTCTTTCAATTCGAATCACGTGAGCGACTTCACAATTGACCTTCCACTTGAAAATCTAGCGATGCGAAATCGACACGAAAAGATTGAATGTTAATAGTTGTATTATTATGCAATATGCTGACCTTATCTCATTATGGTTCGAGGATATATACGCATATACGTGCTTTCGTCATGTATCGCACTGGTATACACCACTCAATCATGTTCTCAGCGACGCATAGAATGAATGATTGGGCCGTAATAAAAAGCACGCAAAGCAATAACATGTATGCTCTCTCTATCTCTCTCTTTCTCTTGTTCGCTCACACTCCTTCTCTGCCGTGCTAGTGTACTCTTTCTCTAATTGCGCATTGACGAAGTGTTTGTAAGGGGTCGAACATCAAATTAAGACGAAATAAATGTCATTTTTATTCTTAAAGATTGGAGCTTTTGGAAAATTAGCAAGATGGTGAAGTATTAGTCACCCTATTATACTCTCACTCACTGATACACACATTTTATACGAGTTTTGAAACATCTGCTAATTGCAGCATGTACTACAATAAATGACTTCACACACATGCTGTGCTACTTACTCATAACATAAACAATGATATCAAATGAAAAGCGCTATCATCGAGAGTCACACCGAAACAATTTTATCTCATACCAACCCTCATATTTTATCACTTGTAGAATGACGCGATTTGTGCGCACAGACACACACACACACACCCTGCGCATTTTTGCTGGTGTTGCTGTTTGGCGCGCCTCGTTCACACCAGCTATTGTTTACATTTTTTTCTACCATATTATCCCATATCTCCATCGCAATGAGAAAGCGTTTTCTCTTCGTCAGAGCCTTTCCGAGCGGGGGTGCAGGAGGTGCGGCGCACCGGGGCGCAAGGTGAAAAAGGGCGCAAGAGCGCCGAAGGCGCTCGAGCGTTTTTTAAAAAATATAGCGAAAGAAAAAGGAGCGCGAGAGCGCCGAAGGCGCTCGAGCATTTCAAAGAAATATATCGAAAGAAAAAGGAGATTTTTTTTGATATCGAAAGAATTATAGTTGACAAATTCACAAGAACTATGCCGATCTCAAAAGCATAAACATAATGAGCGAAGAGTCAGATGTTGAAATTATTGA
>NW_022598605.1:0-2898 GCF_009176505.1 Sitodiplosis mosellana | reverse complement strand
GTACATTGAGCGCGTCGCCGAACAAAGTGATACAACGTTCTGTTACTGGAACAAAATGAAACACTTGCCGCGCTTCGAAACAAAGCGCAACGTGAATAAAATAGTAACCAACGATTTCATGCTTCATATTGATCCAATAACAGATTGGTGTTTCACTTTGTTCGGCGATTTTTTTGCGTTTCGTATTCATCGGCGAAGAGTCAATACGTTGTTTTTATGCTCACGGGTTCAAATGTGATTTTGTATGCAAATTGCAACCATTTGGTTGCTCAATGAAGAAATGTTGGTTTAAGGCCAATTTTATGGGTATTCCGACGAAAAAATAGCAGTTTTCTCAGACGAAAATATCGTAGGAGGCCATTTTTAACCATTTTACCCACAAAAACTGTGAAAAGATATAATTCATCTGCCTAGGCCAAAATAACGAATTTAGTCATGGTAATACACGAAAAAACTTCGGAAATTTCGTGACGTTTACCGAAGTGTCACTTGTTTGACTATGACAATACATTGAAATAACACTTAGTGTACCGGTGGAAAAATTATTAGGATAAATTAATTAATAGGATACATTTTTTGAAAGTCATCAATACATTTTTTCATCGGATAAGAAACAACAGATTCCAATATGAAATAAGACATTTTATGTACGATTTTTTTCATCTGGATAAGAAAATTTAGTTTCGAAGATTAAAAATTACTAAAAATAAAACGTATTTGTTCATCGCCGATGAATTAATTTGGTCTTTTTTCATCTAGATCATATTTTCAAAACAAAAAACAATATTTTTGAATTGTTTCATCCACACATGGTGTTATATTTGTTATAATGAAGAGATGATTCAATTTAGTTTAAATAAATGAATGCATTCAACGGAATATTTATTGCTCAATTTCAATTCAACGGTATAAACTCATGATTAATTGAAAAAATGTGCGTCATATAAAAAATTCCACACATAGAAAACAGAAAATTGAAGTACCCGCAAATTAAATTACTGGAAATAACATCGTTATGCGAGTGAAACGAAACCGAAAGGAAATAAGAAGTCCGTTCATTGTTCCGGTACAAAGTTGTTCATCAAAAATTGATTCCATGTATTACATGTTGAGACAACATCGAAAGGTGAAATAGAACTTTGTGTATTCAGCGAGCCAAAAATTGGCATCAATGTTTGCCAATATTTCATAACCATTTACTCCTCTGTGAGTTGGTGTGTTGTTGTTTTTGTCTTTGAAACCAATTAACAGCGTGTTTTAATTTCTATATGATATTGTTTATTTTCGAGTCGCTCGAACGGAAAACAAATTGAAAGTACAATTTATTGTGGGACTGAAGACAAAGTGGCTGCCGAATTCTTTTCACTTGTTTGTATCATTTAGCTCGGTCATTCTCGATCTTTTTTCGCATTGGAGAACAGCAGGAAAAAAAACAACGCTACCGTCATCTCTGATTATAATACACCGAAATTTTTTCTTCTATATTTAATAAATTTTCATATGCCACATTTTTTTCTCGTGCGAAATTTCTGAGGTAGCGATTCCAAGCATATCGTTGTTGTTATTTTTTCAGCGACGCTAAAGAAAAAAGAATATTATTGAAAAGAACTCAAAAAATATAGCAGCATATGTGACAGTGTTACACTGTAACACTCATTTTTGTTGTACGTTAGATTTTACAAACATAACAAAAAAACGACTGCACCGCCAACAATAGCAACAGTAGCAAATCGAACATAAACACTAATGTTCAATCGAAATGTGAACATTCCAAAAATCTCCTCTCATTTCTTTGGTGGCATCTCGATTCAAAGTGTTGCGTCAGTTAGTTTCAAAGCGACAACGATTAAATGTTCGTTTTCTCTTTTGATCTACATTCGCAGCAATCGCCTATGAATATTCAGACCGACGCTGTATACAAATGGTAGCACTCCACCTCAATGAGACACAAACTTCGTGTATGCGTCGGGTGTGCGGCGACAAATTCCAGCAACAAAGAGTATGTTTTCGTTTTTTTCTTTTTTTTCTTTTTATCTAAATTCACAGCTTACGTCTGTGAACGTTCAAACCGACGCTATATGCAAATTGGAGCACACCAGCCTAGGGGAAGGGCACAAATTGCCAATATATCGGCCATTCCACACGAAATCAGGGAAGAGTTGTAATGTGAGGTCGCCGAATTTGCTGAAAATTGGCTTGGAGTCTTGTTTTCGATAGAAAAAGAGAAAACCAAAATCTCAGGCCTAAAAGTGGCCTGCCTTTCTGAGTTAACCCAGTGTGAATTTTTGGAAAAATTGAAAAAATCGAAAAAAAGGGTTTGCGCCAACTAAAATCTAACTGTGAAGTAGTTGACACATTGCCAAACCTATGATACCGTTGGAAAGGGAATCGATGGGGCTACAAAATCCGCCTAGTAACCTATCCTCTATGGCCCCATTGGAACCTCCAAAAATGGGTTCAAAGTATAAAATGTTAAATATCTCAAAATAGTGGGTTTTTTTTCATAGGTTTTTTTTGCGCTTATGTCGCACCGCTTCAGATGGAAAAATAAAATTTCGTGTATACCCCCCATTCAGTTCGTGTATCTGGCCTCAGCAGTTGAATCATATGTCATTTTTCAGCGTTTTTGTGGGAAAAACAGTTGAAAATGGCTTCTTACGACATTTTGATATGAGAAAACTGCTGTTTTTTCGTCAAAATATACGTTTACCTATAAATTTGGTCCGAAACTGACTTTTCTTCATAGAACAAACGAATGGTCGAAATCTGCTTACAAAATCACATTTTTGGCATAGAAAACCCACCTATAATGGGCTGTCATGATTCTATTTCCACGTAATTTTTGACGGAAAATCGATTGAGACTCATCTCAGTCCTGTCTGATGGGTCCAAAAGGTC
>NW_022598604.1:0-1847 GCF_009176505.1 Sitodiplosis mosellana | reverse complement strand
GCTGAAGTCGGTATAGAGCACATCAACTTGACCATGGTTCTTAATCAATCATGAGATTCGTTGTCGTTGAGCGATGTTTCATAAATCCGTGTTGCTGCGGAATTATTTGAGTGTCAATCAATTTGATGAGTTTGATGTTTACCAGTTTTTCGAAGAATTTAGCAATGGTAGGCAACTTAGCAATGCAACGGTAATTCTCAATGTTCGATTTTGAGCCCTTCTTGAAGACAGGACTGACACTGTATCGTTTCCAAGCGATGGGGAACGCTGATAATGCAAGTGATTCGTTAAAAATAATCGATAGTGGTTTGTAAAGTAATGCCGAGCAATTTCGAAGTAGCAAAGGGTGAATACCATCCGGTCCAATTCCTTTAGTTGTGTCGATTTTCATGAGCTCATCAAAAACAAAATGCTCGTCAAGATCAAATAAAACGTTCGTTGTAGTGTGACGGTCATTCATTTGGTTGTCGTTGATATTTTGACGCGATGAATCATGGAAGTTCGTGCTGAAGAATTCGGCAAACAATTTCGACTGCTCATGTGTATTTGTTGTTTCTTTTTCACCATAACGAAGGAGTTGGGGTGTATTTGCATTTTTTCTCTTTGAATTAACAAATTGCCAAAATGACGCTGGATTTGTGCTCAAAGACGATGACATTTTATTGACGTAGTCATTGTACAGTTGTGTATTCAATGAGTTAAATTCGGCTAGAGCATTACGGTAGTCAATGCTGTCACCTGATCTGATCCATTCCTTATTTCGTTTATTCTTCAATCTGCGTAGTTCTTTGGTTTTCCATAGACAGTTTGCATCAAATCTGTTGACTGATTTAGGTACAAACTGATTAATGGCTTCATGAATCACGTCATTCAAGAATGAGACTTTTTCATCCAGCGATTTCGATTGAAAGTGCATCTCAATGTTGACACTATCAAGGAATCGGTTGATCGAGACATAATCAGCTTTTTTGAAATTGAACGTAGAGTTCGGAGTCGTTGACGTACTGGGCAGATGCCATTCGAATGATATTAAAATGGGCAAATGATAATCGTCAATGTCGATCAGCGGTGAAGGACTTGAGATCTCAAGACTGGTTGAATCGTTGGTGAATACCAAATCAAGCAGGTTGTTTCCTGGATTCCGCATATAGTTGACTTGCTGCAACCCGGGATTTAGAACATCGTCGATGAAATCAGCTGCGAATTTTGGTGCAATAAATGCTGGTAGAAGTACATTCATCTCGGTTTCATCCGGAACCCAATTTGAATTTGGAATGTTGAAATCGCCAGTCAGTATAATTGTGTCCTTTTGGTCTGACATGTCGTACAGAGCGCGTATCGCACGAAAGTGAGCGATATAAACATTTTCATCCGAGCGTGGTGAGATGACGATACAATTTGACG
Source organism: Sitodiplosis mosellana (assembly GCF_009176505.1). Classification (NCBI taxonomy): domain Eukaryota; kingdom Metazoa; phylum Arthropoda; class Insecta; order Diptera; family Cecidomyiidae; genus Sitodiplosis; species Sitodiplosis mosellana. The sequence goes on along the minus strand of NW_022598604.1, from coordinate 443 downwards.
TAAAAAGCAAAATTCAGTTATGAATGTTAGTCTGTATCATTTCGTATGTTCTATACTTGTTTTTTCAAAGCAAAGACGATTTTCTGGGAAAGTTGCTCCTTTTTCTGGAGTTGATTTTACACGCATTTTTTTCATATGTGAATTGGTGTTGAGTCGTGTTAAAATGACCATGATGGACCGAGATGGTGTCCATGTTCATCTCTGTTCCAAAACCTTTCATATGATACCCATATTGACTATTCATGGTGTTAAGTCGTGTTAACATGACCATGATGGACCGAGATGGTGTCCATGTTCATCCCCATTCCAAAACCTTTCATATGATACCCATATTGACTTTTCATGGTGTTAAGTCGTGTTAAGATGACCATGATGGACCGAGATGGTGTCCATGTTCATCTCTGTTCCAAAACCTTTCATATGACACCCATATTGACTATTCA
>NW_022598603.1:0-9363 GCF_009176505.1 Sitodiplosis mosellana | reverse complement strand
CATTGGCCATTCTACTCGAGTTGACGCATACGATCCGATATTGCGAGGTGAAGATTGTGCAAAATGCGGAAACGATTTTGAAATCGACCAGCTTTTTGGATTGCAATCGTGACACGCTCGATAAGATCATTCAGTTGGTGACATCGAAGTGCACTGCGCCGATGATTGTTGATGCGTACATGGCCTGGGCCAAAACTGCATGTGGAAGAAAAAATTTGGAAGAAACCGCAACCAATCTCAAGGCACAGCTAGGACAATCATTTGCTAACATCCCATTTGCTGAGATGAGCATGGAACAATTGAAGCGGTTCATGGATACCTACAATGGTCTTTTGAACGATTCGGACCAATCGGCAATTTTTCGGAAGATTATAGAACTAAAAAGTGCCGAATGGGAACGCGCCGAAAGGGAACGCGTCGAGAGGGAACGCGTCGAAAGGAAACGCGTCGAAAGGGGACGCGCCGAAAGGGAATGCGCCGAAAGGGATCGCGCCGGAATGGTACGTGCCATAAGGGAACGCACCGAAAGGGTACGTGCCCAAAGGGAACGATGGCTTTGATGTGTTCCAGTGATCCTACGAATGTAACACTCAAAATTAGCCACTATCAAAATGGTTCGAGACCATTCAAACGACAATAATGAAAAAAATGCTATCATCAATTACGCTTTTACTCAATTGACATGAGTCTAACATAACATAGAATAGGTTGATTACAATCTTCTCAACTAAATATTCAAAATATGTCAAAAGTGTTCATTCATCAAATAAATTCCACATTTCTCTCATTGCATGTGTTTATTTATTTCATCTGTTCTAAATCGATGTACGAATTAATAGCTTTTTTTCATTAGGAAATGGTAATTAATTGTAAATAAAGACAGTATACGCAATTTGATTGCAGAATGACCGATGAACTTCATTAAGCACCTTTAATATCATATGATTTTATTTGGACATGAATATTTCAATGAGATTGAGATAAAAAAAAATCTGATTTATACATTTTAAGTTGTTTTCAGTAGAATTTACAACTCTTCAATTTCTTTTACGGTTTATAACTGGTTGAAAAGAAATTAACTTCAAACGAATTTTTTATACATCAAAAAACTTACGAGTAAAAAAAATGTCTCTCAAATGTGTGAGTGAACGAAAAAATTTAAAGAGAAATTAACATCAACAATGTTGTAATTGAATTTTAAATAGTTAGAAATGTTGTGACTACTGTATAACTACGTCATGGCTGAAACAGAACAAAGACTAAAAAAAATGTAGGCTAAAATTGATGTCGTTGTTAATTTGCAATGTGTTTGCCGAGTTGAAGTCCAAAAATGACGCCTCTTTTCTTGCCATCTTTCACCACATCATTGCGAAATGTTCCTAATAATTTCGGTTCATTGTGCCGTTCGATGATCAAATCGGTATTTTTGAAGCAGATCAATGAGCAACACTTGAATTTCATGTTCAAGTCCAGCTGAACTGTATATTTGACGCCGTTTCTAATGATGACTGGCCGTGTAAACGAAATGACTGTATTTTTGCCAGCGATGAGTTTAATATTTTCATCAATGTAGACAATTGACGACACCTCTTGCGTACTCAACCGTCCTCGCGTCTCGATGACAGTCAATTTACCGGTGAGATCTTCACTCAAACTCTGTGGCCAATTTTGTAATCGAAGCATTTCGACACAGTAGATTCCTCTCAATAGCAACGTTGTGTTGACGTAGAATGTGGTTGAAATCGGTTCATCAATATCATGTATCAGTTCACTTGCCTCATCAAATTCTCGTTTGCATCGGACTATCGGGAGAGTTGTATCCCAAGAGTACTGTCGGCGCTTTTCATTGAAGTATATTGATTCGTATTTCTTCGATATGATCGTTTGGGTGATATCAAGGTATTCATCGGACGAGAAAAGTGTTTTGTATGCCGCGTTAATTGCGTTGAATTTATTCACTGCCATCGTGCCAAAGCGAATATCGTATAGTGAATCGCTGAGCTGCGTACGAATCAATTCCGTGGTCAATGTATCTTGTTTGGTTGCGGCTCGAACCCATGCCATACATGCATCAAAGACATCAGCCTCCGAACATGACATCGAATTAAGTTCCAGAATATGGCCCAATGTTTGTCGTTGACACTCCAAGAAACTGGACGAATTGAAGACTTCTTTGGTGTTGACCGCAATGTTCATTTCACACATTTCCATCAGTCTTGATCGATTGAAGAGGATAGCAAGCTCGTAGGCTGTGCAAACGTTCTCATTGGTCATGTTGTACTCAAGAAATCGGCTGCAAGCATTCAAACACTCGGCTACATCGTATTTTTGCCCCATGTTCATAACGTGACCAATGTTTTCAGTCGTCAGTTCCACTTCGTCGTAATAGAAAAACTGGAGAAATTCCACAAACGCCGATGGTGAAGTGTCAACAATGAGGACATCATGTTTTTCTTTCCATGACCCATTGAACATCACTCGAAACACTTCACTCGTTGCGATCAACAGGTTTCTATGGGTTGGAATTCGATGCGATGGACCGTTATTTGGCTTGAATACAAAGTGCACATCGGCCATCTCCTCACTCAAGTATAGACTTTTTATGGCTTTGGCTAGACTCGAATTGCTGTACTTTCTGTAGGCCATCGCATTGATTTGAAATGATGCTTTGCCTCAAATTTAGAAAAGAATTGAATTAGCTCGCTGTTGTAATCAGAAATGAAATTAGACTTTTGATAAAGGAAAATGTACAACAAACTCTGATAGGTCAATAAGTCCTACCTCAAAATTCGTCGATTATGCTGTTCGAAACTGTTGCGATTGGTACCGATCACATATAGAAAACCAAACAATGAAAATATGAAGAATCATACGCAGCTTTACTCTTCCACAAGTCAGGCAATATGCAACTTTTGAACAAAATTCCAAATTTTGAAATCCTGACCTATGAAGAAAAGAAGAATTGAAGAATTGATTTGATCAATGTAGCGATAATTCATTTAGATACAAAAGATTGTTCAGGTAATCAGCCATGTCTGCTGTAGATATTCAGAAATGTGATATTAAAAAAAATCCCAATTCTAATTTTTGTGACAAAAATTTCCTTCGTAAGAAAGAAAGAATCTCTATTACTTTATTTCACCTTGCGGAAAAATCCAAATGAAATAGGAAGACAGTAACTTTTGAATCAAGTCCACCTGAACGAATGAATTTCGAATTAAAGTAAAATTTCTTTATAAATTTAATATTTTTCACAGTGTGCTTTGGTTATGTGTACTTGTGCTCGTACAGCGATAATTTGTGACTACGAAATTGGTTAACTTTTCAATTCTATGGGCGCTGCCATATTGGAAATTTACGTGCGATATGATGCACGCACTCAATAGTTCCACTTATTTTAATAAGGAATCTCTATAGGTGGCGCTGCCACATCGTCATTGACATCGAGTCAAATATTGTCAAATATAATAACATTGTTCATATAGGCTTTTATCGCAGTACGCTTGTGCTGACTCATTCGCTATGAAACACGCCTTTCGTCCACTGTTCATATGTCATCACGGGTGAGTGCGTTCAATATCCATACTTTTGTTTTGATAAAGAACTCTCTAATATTATCCCATTTTTGAAGGACTGATGCACCAAATCTCAATTTTTTTTCATAACAACATAACGATTGCGATTAAAAATTCATGAAACGACTTTACCTATTTGAGCTGTATTCATATGAAAGATTTGAATGTCCAGTCCATCTAATAATTTACATCAGTTTGTACCAAAAGATTGAATAGAAAAAAATACAAAATTTAAAAAGATTATAACATTATCGAATATCATATAATTCAAAAGAAAAAAATTATTTCGCTATAAAATACATAGGTGACACAAATGTCATTAAACAAAGTCTAAATGCTATTTATCCAATCCACAGTCAGTTTAATTTATTTTGTTTTATATGCTTCCTATGTTTGTTTCAAATATCTCACAAGATTCAGGAGCGTCTATTCAAAATCAGCACATTTAGAGCTCATTTTGATGTGACTCCGATGTATTTACGTAGAGAGTGGAATGGTTTGCATATGACGAAAAATCTTTTCGAAACATTTGCTGGATAAGGAGCGCCACCAACTGAAGAATGTACATGTAAGCTAACGATTTTTACGGACGAAGTACTTGCTTAAAAAGTACAATTGGTCAATTGGCAGCTATGGCTTAGTGTCAATAAAACGCATCGATTACTCACTTTATAATGAAAAATAGTGTTGAATTTATTATTTATTTCCAAATGTTCGTTGCATTTGACATAACTCAATTACAACCACAAAAAATACACCAATAAAGTAATTGATTTAAATTTAGTTTATTCTGAAAAAAGGCAATGTTTTTGATAAAATAGTTAAATTTTATTAGGGAAACATTATGGAATTAATCTCTTTATTTATTTATTGTTCTTGGTTTTTTATTCTTCCGAAAGTTATTTTAAGTCATTAAAGTAAATGGTTAAATACTAGGAATTGTTGACATTTTTGTGAAAGCGAAATTTGGGTTAACATGATTTAGTTCTGAATTTCTTAACTTTATTAAGGCTTGATGATCAAATCTGATTACTTGAAAAACAAACTAATGGAAAGGAATATGTCTTGAAATTGAAAAAGAAACCTCGTTAAATATCGCTGAATCTGAGCTCCCAAACCAGTCCATGATTTTCATTTTCTCTCGAATAAGGATCTCTGTCGAACTTCACGATGATGTCAGGCTTGATTTTTACTTCATGGGATATAAAGAAAGCGGTTACACCATTACCACTATTTTCATTTTTTTCAAAACGAATTTCATACTTGAAACCACGTCTTATGGTGAGCGGCTTTGGCAATAGTATGGTAACGTGTTCATAACTTAGCAATTCAACGTTTTCATTGACATATAGTACGCGAGCTTCTTTTTCATCAGTGTTCAGAGGATCGATTTCAAGCACAGTAAGTTCGCCTGTAAAATTGTCTTCTAGTTCGTAGGGTTCTTCCATGGGAAAAACATGTGCGTATACCTCGCAGAAAACTATCGCTTTCAGCAGCAGAGTTTTGTTGGTTGAAAATTTTGCGGTTTCGATGTGTTCAATGTCATGGCCTTCTGGCGTTACATCCGCTTCTAGATTGCATTTAAGCTCATCCGACTTTTCCAATGGGCTCACACGACGAGTTCCATTGAACGATTTCCATTGCGTTTTCTTCGATTTGATCAGTTTTGTGATGCCCTGTTGCTCTTTGTCGGTAAATAAACATCCATGTGCTGTGCAAATGGCGTTGAACTCTTGCATTGTCATCGATCCGAAGCGAATATCGTAGAACAAATTTCCGAGATGATTTTGAACCAACACTTTGCTTATTTCATCATGTTCGCTGGTGGTCTTGACCCACTCCACGCATGCGTTGAACACAGTGGTTTCTGAGCAGGATATTGCATCGAGACGTATAATTTCAGAGAGTGTCTCTCGGTCATATTCGAGGAAACCGCTTGACTTGAGGACGTTTTCCGTGTTGAGACTAATGAATATCTCACATTCCGTCTTCAGTTCTTCGTGCCCGTAGAATATCGCGAGTGCATAGATCCTACAGGCATTGTCGGCGGTGAGACTATGTTCCAAGAGTGTTGCGCAATCATTGAAACACGCACCAATATCGTACTGGTGACTGAGGCTCATGACAGCTTCCACATTCTCCATGGACAGTTCAACTTCGCTCAAGTAGAAATACTGTAAGAACATTTTGAAATCGGCGGCAAACACATCCGGGATCGGCACTTCGTCTTTCTCTTTCCACTGCCCATTGAACATTGCTCGGAAGACTTTGCTTGCGGCAATCAAGAGAGTCTTGTGAGCAGGAATACGATCGGTTTGTCCATTGGATTCGAATACGAAATGCACATCAGCCGTCTCCTCATCCAAATATAAGGTTTTAACACCTGATTCCACAGTCCTACTGGTGAATATAACTTTTGACATCGTGGCGATGTGATTCTCGGCCTTTGTGTATTGTCAAAACAAGTTGGGATGATTTTGGATGTGTTTATCTATGGAAACAGTAAACAAAAGTGTTGAATCAAATCTGTTCGAATTTCAATGTGTAACTTTCTTCTCTTAGCAGATATTTACTAAATTAAAGGGAAGCTTAGACGAAGAAATAGAAGCGTTTGTTAAAGTCAAAGCCAAAAATAAATTCAATTGTCTTACCTTAGAACGTGACTTGTGGAATAGCACAATTTCGATTTGAGGTTAGGAAAAGTTCACATGGGAATCCTGAAAAAATTCTGGAAAAATATTATACAAGCAAATTATCAAGTTATCAATCTTTGATTTGGAATCTCCAAATTGGAAATAATTTTTAGTGTTTCGAGAGGTGATGATTCAATGAAGGAAATAAAATGTTGCACTTTTTCTAGTTTTGTTTGCGTTACTTTCGATTTGTGAAAGTATAACTTTTTTCTTCCGTCGAAATTTTCGGCCCAAAAACAATGATCACTGATCAGCAATAGTGTAGATTGCGTTATTTAATCGGAATTATTCATGTAAAAAGCTTCTAGGTAGATGATTTTCTGAAAAAAGAGATTTTTATTTGTTTTTCTCTGGCTACAACGCAAAAATGTTCAGACTGAGTTAGATTCTATGAATGATGTCATTTGCCTACCGTATTCACACACGTCAATTTTTGTGAGTGCGTTCAATGTATCATCTGTTGATGAATTTTCTATTGTTTGCTTCAACATATTTGAATTTCATAAAAAGTATCACATTTTGTGCATTCGAAACAATTTTATTGTCTCGACGATATGATACTGTCCATCGTCAGTTCAACTTTTTTGTGGCTGAAAAACTGAAGATAACCGTAAAATTACCCAGCAAATTAAAGTATATCTTCCACAATCATCCTTAGTAGTACAGAGTCAATGATTTTTTTCTTCAAATGAAATGGCCCCAAGAGTTTATTGCCTTCTTATTCGTTTCTTTATTATTTATATTTTTCGATTCTGACAAAATATTTCGAGAATAATGACATCAGATGAAAAACCTCTAGACGAGGTTAAAATGGAGTGACGCTCCTGTGCGTGGATTTACCACTCAAAATGACTGATATCATTTTGAGTGACGCTTTGACGCTGTATTATCTCTGGGTACGAAGTTCAAAGGTGTTTTTCGCATTCACTTTTGTGAAAATTTATTTACAATAAGGAGAAATCAAACTGTGCTTTTGACCGGCGCAAGATAGCGGTGGCGCCTATTCGCAATTTGCGGAATTTTTAAGAACTATCAATACTTGTTGTTGTTGTCATGAATTTCGCAACAACAAGAAGTATTGATAGTCTCTTAAGTTGCCGCAGATCCTATTTAGGCGCTATCGCTATTCACTGTCACGTCAAATACATTCGTTCTTATGGGAGAGAAGCACAGGTTGGGAGAAATATCTTGCGTCACGACTTCTGAATTTAGTCTCCAAGTCAAGCTTTAAAGCGTTTTGCCGTCCAAAAGTCGTGACGCAAGATATTTCTCCTTATTGTAAATAAATTTTCACAAAAGTGAATGCGAAAAGCACTTTTGAACTTCGTACCCAGTGATAATACAGCGTCCTAGCGTCACTCAAAATGATATCAGTCATTTTGAGTGGTAAATCCAGGCACAGGAGCGTCACTCCATTTTAACCTCGTCTAGAGGTTTTTCATCTGATATCACTTATTTTGTAAGGCATTTTTTATTTGGAAAAATACATTTTTAGCAGAAGTGTCTGAGTAACACATTGGCATTCTAATTTCACAAGTTCTGGAGATTGCACTACCATCTAATTTCCACTACCATTGAAAAACTCCCATTCTCCTCTAATTGCACATTATAAAATGTGGTTAAATATGATTAAATTTCAAAATATCCATAGAAAGATCGTTGAATTGTAGACCCCCATTACTTCATTGAAACATATTAATTTCCAAAAACAAAGCAACAACGAATGCATTTTTATGCATCCCCCGAACAAAAATTCAATTTCAAACATTCAGCTGCAAAAAATGCTGATTTATGACCAAAATGACAACGAAGTGGGTATTTTGGTGTTGATAGACTCCCATTATTTTTACAAAAAAATAGCAGTTTTCTAAGACCAAAATGACATCAGAGGTGTATTTCACGTGTTTTCCGAACAAAAATGTCATTTTCAGTGAAAATAGAGCAAGTTGAAAAATTCACTTAAATCCGACCTATTTTTCGACCATGAAATAGCCTCAGATCGCATTGTAACCACTTTTAATCGATTGCTCGTCGAGAATTGAGCGGATATGGCCTTTCGTGAGCCTTTCCAGCCAGTCAATGCGTGTTTTCGACAGCAATATCATCGTAGAATGCGACTCTTCGTACAAATTCCGTTCATTGATGACTTGCCTATGCCCAGAAATTCGAAATACGAATTTTCCCGGATATATGGCATATGCTATTTTGTTGGTATGATGGCCGGCTATAAACGCAAGTGATCTAGTTACCGTTTATGACATATATACTTCACTTTCATTTTAAAACCTCGTATACATCTTTTTTCCCTTCATTTCACATCGATTCATTGCAAAAAATAAAGTTCAATGCCGATAACTCGTTCCATGCCAGAGCAGCAGAAAAGAAACATGTAAGTTGCATTTTTTTTCATGTGAAAAGTGTTGTTGACAATTGAGCAAGACAGAGACAAAAGAAAAACACTCGAGAATCAAAGAAAAGTGAAAAAAAAACCAAAAAGTTCAATTAATTGTGTAATCTGGCAATAGCTTCTATCGTCAGTCTATTGTGTTCAAAGTAGCAAGTTCATTTATGTGAATACATTCGTTTGAGAAAAATTGAAAATCTTGAATGTAATTCCTTACATTTTTTCATTTTTAGTACCGAATTTTAGAAAGATCTCCAATTTTAATAACCAACTGTACGGATTCAAACCCAATGTTGGAGTTTATGACAATAAAATTGAAGAAAAATCGTTCTAAATTACAAGCTGATCAACCACAAGAACTGAATCAGCCTTTGGATCAACAACTACAAACTTTGAGAAGAATGTTTACCACCAATTTTCGTTTTCTTACTAAAGAATCGTTCAAATGGATTTATTAACTCATAAGTTTCTCAGGTGGTGTTTATTCGTTATACCAAATGTATAATAACATGTTAGCAAAAGAGGAAATGATCTTCATTCACCTTGGATCGTTATTTCCACCTAATTGTACCAAAAAAAAATTATAACAAGAATTCCATGTAAAATTGGACCATGAACTATACGCGTAAAACCACTTGAAAAAACCACTAGATAAAAACAAAACCAGGAAAACACCAACATTTAAAAAAAA
>NW_022598602.1:0-2664 GCF_009176505.1 Sitodiplosis mosellana | reverse complement strand
CTCAAATTCTTTGCCACTCGTTCGCATTCATCACGTCGTGAGCAATAAATAATGATCGATTGGTATTCAACAAATCGGGGCTCTTTGAGCAGTTGTATCAAGGCAATATCACGATTATCATCGCATGAAATGGTTAGCGTTAAATTATCCGGCAGTGGAATATCACTAATAACACCATCTAAACCATCTGGAATCCGTATATGTTCCACAATGCTAAGTCTAAAAAGTGATTGATCAAAATCAGTTCGTTCGAAAATAAATCGAAAATTTCACAAAAAAGCTAGCGAAAGAGATACCTTGTTGAGATCGTGGCTGTTGCCGTCAAACCCAAAACAGTTTTTATTTTCAGTTTATCATATCTATGGTTGAGATTGAGAGTGGAGTATGTTTTTTCCTCGATTTATATTTTTGAAAAGGCGAGTATGTTTTCTGATGATTCTGTTGGCGTTAAAGTAGAGTATGTTGTAGGACCGTTTAGCCTCCGCGGTTTTCACGGTTCTCGCGCAATTGATAAGAGATAACAACATGGTATCTTAAACAAAGTTGTAGTACTCAAGGTCTTCTATAACTTAGCTTAAGACAGTTATCTCCTATCTCTTATCATTTCCACGAAAACCGCAAAAAAACCGTGTCAAATCTCTCAGAATCGAACCAAATCCAGTTGATTTCGATAAGTGGTAAGTCATCATTGAAGTAGGGATATGTTGGTGCGTAAAGCCAATTCAGACGATTTTCATCATCGTCTTCCATTCAAAGTTTTTTCAAATCCATTTCCCATTGAAGATCGAATTCAAAGATCAATCAATTCGTAAGTATAAGCATGCATCTAGCGTCGTTATAATTGCACTATTTCCTATTTAGAAATGCAACCTGCGGAATATTCACCGGATGTGGTAAAAGCACTAGATACACTAATTGACGATCCAACATTGGATTACCTAGACACGACTTGTGGTTGCAACACGATTGAGTATTTGCTCAAGGAACTCAACAAGCATAACCTAATCAATTCACAGCATGTGCAACAGTTTGCATCTCAACGTGATCCAGTCATGGTGTCACTGTCGAAAATGGACTTGAATCATCAGCCATCGTCGATAATTCAGCACCTGAAGAAGGCTGAAGCGCCACTGAATGGGATACTCAAAGCGCTGGACAATGAGTATAATAAGATGCAAGAGCCGGGCATGTTGGGCATGTTGTGTGAGCTACTCTCGGGTAATAATTTTGAGCTGATACTATCCGTAGCGACAATGGAAGGTCAACTAAAGACATTCGTATCGCGCATGATTCGATGGAATGAGAAATCGAGGCAAGTGGGTGGTGAAGTGAATAATACCGCAGTGAATCGATCGGCACTGTTCGATGTAACGTTTCTTACAGTCACTCCACATGCTCGTCGTTTTGTCCAATCCAAGCATCGGTTCGGGCATATTTCTATGCAAGATAAATATGCTGAGCATAGATGCGTACGGACGACCGTGCGACGAACGTATCACCAGAGCCATCGTTGTTTGCTGTGTATTCATACACACACTAACGCGTGCGTCTCGCAATGCACGGTCGGCCCGTATGAATACAATACACAGCAAACAACGATGGCTCTGGTGATACGTTCGTCGCACGGTCGTCCGTACGCGTCTATGCTCGGCATATTTATGCAGTATAGAACATCTAGGTAAACATATTTCTATGCCCGAACCGATGCTTGGTCCAATCTGAGAGTACTAAGTTTCCGTGAGTGATACGCAAGATGGCAGCACATTAAATGGCGTTTTATGCACAAAGTAGATACTTGAGTGTAAATTATGTTAGTGGCGTATCAAAATGAAGGTTTAAAAAAAATATATTGTCAATATAGAGCGTGTGGTGTGACTGGTTTCTTATTTATTACTTATTTATTAGTTATTGATCTAATACAGATCCTTTACAATTGTCGCTTATCTTTAATTGCTTTTACATATTTATCTCTTTCTACACTATTTACATATTCTGATTTTCTTTCATTAAACTGTCTAACTGCTGACCAAAAGGGCTGATTTTGCAAATATCCACTCGCGTATGTCGGTAATTTTAATAGTTCTGTGTTTCGAGTTGGCCTACTGTTATTCCATATCAGTTTCGAATTTAAAAATTCTGAGTCCAAATTTTGATGAATTAGATCATATATGAGCACTTATGTTGACATTCATCGTACAAACATACGGATCGCATGTTGTGCTCGACGGAAACGGTGATACATTCTTTGAAAAATGGGTGCGTGATTTCATGATTGAGAAAAATCGAAACAAATCCGCCATGAACATGGTGCATCAGTGTGAACAAAGCAAAGTGGATGAGTTTCTGACGAGCATCAGCTCAAACGATGGCTCAATGGCAAAAATACCGAATCTGAAATGGCATGAAATCTGCTTGATCTTACCGGGTGTACTGTATCAATTGTTAGTCGCTTGGGAAAATGATACCATTTCAGCGGCCGATGTTATCGTCCACTTGGATAATATCAAAAGCAGACTTTGTACATACTCAGTGTGTGCCGCTTCATGGCTGTGTTCATACATGCAAATCGTTCGTGATGATGAACTATTGAAACCATTGAACATGGTACAACAATTTGTTACGCTCAACACGAGCGATGAAATGAATGCCACAAACAACGAACGC
>NW_022598601.1:0-1433 GCF_009176505.1 Sitodiplosis mosellana | reverse complement strand
TCCTTTGACAAAACCATGCTGGCTGCTATCGATGATGTTCCTCATGTAATAATTCAAATGATTTGCAATTATCGAATCCAACAATTTAGGTATTATGCATTGCAGTGCTACTCCACGATAGTTCTCAATTTTGTACTTAGCTCCACTTTTGTGCACTGGTCTTACATAAGAGCGTTTCCATGTGTTCGGTACACAACCAGAATTTAACGATTCACGCAATATGTGTGTTATTGGCTTCAGCAATGTGTGAATGCAGTTTTTGATGAACATATTCGGTATTCCGTCGGGACCAGACACCAAATTGTTTGGTAAATCGTGGATTTTTTCCATAACCAATTCCTCAGTGACATTGATACGTGGGAAATTTGTACATCGGTCAATCAATATCGGATCATTTTCATCATAGCTTGCTTCGGATCCATCAATCGGTAGTGTATATGCTTTTCCAAAGTGTGTTGCGAATGAATTGGCAATTTCGTATGGGTCGGAGCATTTTTTGCCATCATATTCCATTTCATTTGGAAGATCGTTATTAGTATTATTGCATGTTCTGACATATTCGAAGAATTTCTGTGGATCATCATTTATCAATTGTTCCATCTCGAGTTTGTAGTTCCTAAAAGCAGAACGAGATTTCTTTTTATACTCACGACGTAGTTCAGCGTGATCTTTTTTTGTTTCATCAGTCGTGTCAAACTTCTTCATTTTATGCAATGTGTTGACTCTGTTCTTCAAATTGATCAGTTCACTATCGAACCACTTCGGATGAATTTGGTGTTTTTTCGTTCTCGTTTCAACATTCGTATCAATTGCAGTGTTGACTATTGCGTAGAACTGATCAATTGCATCGTTTAAATCTATTCCGTTGAAAACATTGTTCCAGTTGGCATTATCAAAAAATTCATTGATCGATGTGTAATCAGAATTTTTGAAGTCTTTGTACGTAATCACATCATCTGATTTGCTGTCAATTTTATCATGGATGATGACCTCGAGTGCTTGATGATGTGTTTCATTTTTTACTATTTTACTTTTGCTCATATTGCATGTGAACATGTTGGGCTCATTCGTCCATAGCAAATCCAACATTCGTTTGTTTTCATTGTGGTGAGTACATATTTGAAACAAACCCAGCTCGTGGCACGTATCGATGACAATGGCCACACAGATTCATTTTGCCACAATACAACAATCGTCTGCTATTTCTACAAATGATTACCTTAGAAGAACGAAGAAAAATCGCACAAATTTGCTTCATACACAATGTTATCTGTAACCAAACATCGTCGAAGCATATTATGGAGAAAATTAACTTAAGAACACCACGACTCCGAACACGGAACACCGAATTCCCAGAGCTGCCGACCAGAATTTACAACTACTCATTGTTTGAGCCAATTAACTACATGCTCATCACATATAATGAATTTTAT
>NW_022598600.1:0-8017 GCF_009176505.1 Sitodiplosis mosellana | reverse complement strand
TCTTTGCACAAATCAGTGGTTAAATTACATGTATATAGTACTTATGATTTTGGCAACAACCCTATCTAACCACGATAATCGTATAACTGCGCAACGATCAATGGAAAATAAAATGAAATGCACTTTTCTCATATACTCGCATATTGTCTATTTAACTTTGAAATGGAATGACAGGGAAAAAAGACGACAAGAAATGAATTTCTCACCGCATAAAAACTCTCATTCGAAACAAAAACAGTTAAAAGAAATGGATAGGTAATAACAAGCAATGAGGACACGTGCAAATAAAAACACATTTCTTCTTCGCCATCACGCTCTGCAATAAGTTCAGCAATGAAATTAAAAGGAATGTTAGGATAAGTTCATTATATTCAATCTACCTTTGGATGATTGATAAAATCAAGCAGAGATGACTTTAGCGCACCCGAGTATTTGTGTTGTTTTTTTTGTTTTTTTCTTCGTTAAACTTCACCATTTTGGTCAAAAAAACTTTGCATCAATATTTTGTGTAACATAACAAAGAACAGTTTTTGAAAAACCAAATTTATATTAGTAAAATATGAAGAAAAAATCCCCAAAAGTAGAAATTGCGTAATATTGCGAAATTGAGCCAATGCGCGTAATTACTAGGTGCATATGACCACACAATGCGAATACCGGGGGCAGAAAATGTAAGCTCTTCTTCGTTATGTTTCACAAAATATTATTTAAAAAAATCCTGGCAAAAAAGCTAAAGTAGAACGAAAAAACAACAGAAATACTCGGGTGCGCTGTAGCGCACTTGAGTGCGCTAAAGTCATCTCTGAAATCAAGTAAGAGGGAAATGGGAAGAAAGATTCCGCGACCACCTGTTGACGTTCCATTTACACCCTGGTTTATGCCCATGATTTTGTCATACTTTTCTGTGACAACTCGTCTGCTAGGATCGCCAGGTGGTTCAACAATTTCACCATCCGGCGTATCTCCACCGGCCATGAAGAACACTGCCTAATTTGGAGGCTTAGATGACATATACTTTGCATCACAACGTCTTAATAAGTTTGGTTCGCGCACTACCCCATAACCATAGGTAGTTACAACTTCTGACGGATTATTATTATTATTTATTCGGTTTCTTCATGCTTACATCTAGTTGTACAATGGTTGAGATCTACTATTTAAATTACTATACAAATTATGGCCACATTACTCAGGGCACAACATTGCAATTGTTTTTTTTCTTCATTATATTCATTACACAATATTATCACATTCTCATTAAATTTTAAGGCAATTTGAAGAGAAAAAGAAAGAGAGTTAGTAGGCGTTAGTTATTATAAATTAGGGTAGAAATGTCTGCACGAACGATCACATAAGGATCATTTCCTTGAGTCGCTTTTTAAACGTGTAAAGAGAACATTCAGTAGGAAATTGGTTGGCATGTTCGTAATAGAGCTCAGTGCAATTACGGTAAATGCTTTCGAGTCCAAGATTGGTACGTGTTCTTTCGAAACGCGGCCTTGTGTTAGTACTCGTCGGATATCTATGGTTGCTTGTGCTGTTGACATGGTATTCAGTTTTCATTATTCCCTTTCGAATTTTGTGAGTCATTGATATATTATTGTTATACTCATTCGTGGTTCATTTTATTTTCTACAACAATGCCGAAGACACCCAATTCCTAATCGTTATCTATCTTCAGTAGCGAGAAAAATGCAAAAACGTCTTTTCCGCTATATGCTGAGTAGCGACAGTGACACATTGCTCGCAGCTTTATTTGCCTGTTTTCTGCTCGAAGTTTTTTCCGTCTCACTTATGGATAAAGAGCTCATAAGTTGTTCATTCGTTCTATGGGTGTCAATCAACGTTATATAGCGCCTGTAGTTTGCTTATGGGTGACGTTTGGAAAAGATACGCATCCAATATCAGTGTCGCCTCCAGACGGTTTTTTTCAGAACCACAGTGGCAACGGCTTATGTCAACTTCTCTGTTAATTTGGATGTTATCAGTAAGTCCATAAATGCGATAAATGCATCGCCATCAAAATCTCCAGGCACAATGCTCGTAATGCTTAAATCTTTGAAAACACATTTCGTCTTTGGTGAACAACGCAAAAGTATTTCTTGTTCTGAAGGCAATACAATTTCCACCGACCATCAATCGATGAAAAAAAACATCTGTCAATTCGTCTGAATTGAAGTCACCAAAGGCCGACACAATTGTATCATTTATCGCATCAAATGAATTCGTCAATACTAAAACTAGAGAAATTATTCGCTTCAAATTCGGATTCACGTTATCAGTTTATTCACACTTTTTTTCGATGTATACAATCTGTAATGCAATAGTTTTTCTGCGTCTTCTTTTTCAAATTTGTTTACATGTCAATAAAAACTCAGCATTTCAATAAAATCCACTGAATTCGATTTTTATTACGATTAGTGAGACATTTCCATTTGATTTTTTAATGGAATAAAACAGAAACTTAGAAAAATTTTGTCCGTATATTAAATTTTACCAATTTATGCGATTCAAGATACAACGTGAAAATGAAGTGTCAAAACAATGGTTGCCGCCATTGTTGTATTCAATATGACGGCCGACATTGTTGAAATTTGCCGCGTAGAACGTATAGAGTCGCCACTTATCACATAGTATGACAATCTGACATTTCAAAGTACATTGCTATATCGTGTTGGTGTCAATTGTATGATTGCAATGTCGAAATCATAGTTTTGACAATTTTTAAATCGATTTTTGCCTGTGTGGCGGCCATCTACATGGGAAGTTTGTATAAAAACCTCTTTGTAATATACAGTTACTTACAAAATTGTCTGTACACCTCACGATTTTCATACAAATTGGCGTTTTTCGTGTCTCAAAAAAATATGCTTCGTGAATTCGAACCTCGAAGATTTTTGGATTTACATTAGAGTCTATGTAAAATTGGGTGTACAAACAATTTTGTGAATACATAATCATCTCCCATTTTAATTCCTTTCGATTTTTTATTCTGAAATTTCACTATTTTCGTCTTCAGGCCTTCCACCTACAGTATACCAAAAATATTCGAGGTTCGATTTCGCGAAGCATATTTTTTTGAGACACGAAAAACGCCAATTTGTATGAAAATCGTGAGGTGTAGAGACAATTTTGTGAGTAACTGTATATCGCAATTATTTCAGATAATCAAATAACTGCGCATGGGCTAATGGAAACTAAAATGCATTTTTCTCAAAATTTCAAATTTATTCGGTTCTTTTGTTGAACATCAAATGACAGGAGCAAAAAAAGAAACGGTATTCAGCTTTTTCAGGCGCCTGAAACCCCTTTTTTCAAGCCATTCTTCTTCTTTGATTACGTCTCACCTTTGGCTTCCGGATCCAATCAAGCAACGGTGCAATCGGTTGAAAAACAACTGGCTTATCACGCGAATGACATGTGGTCATGCCCACGAGTTTGTTATTCTTTTTCGAAATCATTGGACCTCCAAACACAGAGGGAGTTCCCATGCTTCCATCTAAAGTGTAACACATCAAATGATTTGCATCAAATGCAGCGCCCAATATCGGTTTGCAAATGGCGCCATCCAAATACTTTGTATCATAACGCCTCGTTCTCATTGTTCCATCTGATATCACATCACCGTAGACAGTGACCATTTCGGACGGGTCATTCATTTTGTAATCTTTGTCCACCAAATCGATGCTGCCGACGTTATCGTTGAACTCCAACGGTTCTTCAAGTGTAATCTTGGCAATGTCAAATGCGAACCCCGACAATGAGTATTTCTCATGAATTTCTATCTGGTCTTCAGTGACTTTAAGTTGTGTCGCATTTCTTGATAGTTTATTAACAGTTACGTAGACATATGGGGCGCCGAGCACACTATGCGCACAGGTCAAAATCTCCGTTTTCGACAAAATGATTGCATTAAATTTTAGTTGAGTAGTTTCGTTAGCATCGGCAAAACCTTTTTTGTAAGCAGTAAGAAATTCTGTAATAGAAAAACATCTCCGAATGAATATTTATGTTTATGAATCATGAAAAATCTCCACTTTTGCCTCTCCTCTATTTAAAATAAAAAAAAGTGACGTTAAAAACGGCTTGATTTAGTTCGAATTTCGAATGCACAGGCAAACTTACTTGCCGGTGCCGTTATATCGGCTATAAATTTAGCTTCGTTAGGTGTAAGCGGAGGTGGAATTGGTTTCACGCTCTGAAATTAATGCAAAAAATGATTTTGTCCGCGTTGTCAAGAATAAAAATTGGGGCATTGTGATTAGATACCTTTGGATCATGAATAAAATCAAGAAATAGAGTAATTGGAAGGAACGATCCGCGGCCACCTGTTGTTTTATAACCCGTAGTTATGCCCACTATTTTGCCATTTGTTTTTGAAACGACTGGTCCACCCGAATCGCCAGGTGTAATAATTTCGCCATCATTCGTAGCTTCACCAGTTGTAAAGTACAAAACCTGACTTGGCTTAAATGTGTTGGCTCGTTCGACACCAGATATATAGTTTGCATCGCAACGCCTCAATATCGATGGTCTGGTGTTGTTCAACATGCCATACCCATAGACAGTGACCACTTCTGATGGGTTATTCAATTTGTAATCCTTATCCACGAGTTCAATACTGCCAACGGTATCGCTGAATTCTAACGGCGTTTTCAGTGTAATTTTGGCAATATCAAATGCACCAAAAATTAATCGACTATAATAAGGGTGCCATGCAATGTTCTCTTTTTCGACTTTGATTTTAATTTTCTGGTTTGCATCTGATACAACTTTCGTACCAGCTACCACATAAACATATGGGGCCTCATACACACAATGTGCATTCGTGATAATTTCCGTTTTCGACAGAATAAATGCGGTACACATATTCATCATTTTTCTACTGGCATCATTTGGATGGTCTTTGTATTCATGCAAATATTTTGTAATAAAATCGTTTCATTCTCAGTACAAGCAATAATATTCGAAGAAAAAATGAACACACACACAAAATTGCTAGAGGGAAACCGCGAATTCTTCATCTAAAGGGTGTTTCAATAGCGACGCACAAAAGTAACCCTACCGTAAATCATGACAGGCTACCCGATCTGTCAAACTAATACGTCGAAATTATTCGTCAATCTTTACCATTTTGTGCCATGTACAGATGGGCGGACTATTTGATTAAGATTAATTAATCTTAATCAAACACCTAAAATTCGCGATGATTAATACGACCACTTAATCACTTAATCGCTATTAATCATGATTAAGTGATTGTGCAATTGATTAATTAATCATCGATGATGATTAAGTTGTTGTCTTAATCACGATGTCACCGTGATAAACTGTGACAACTTAATCATGATTAAGTAAATAGTTAATCATGATTAAGTAAATTCTTAATCATGATTAAGATGTGATTAACGAAATGATTGTGGAAAATGGGAATCATTTTCAACATTTCTGCATTTATGGCGTCTAATGATTAATTAAATCTACACAATCATTTCGTTAATCACATCTTAATCATGATTAAGAATTTACTTAATCATGATTAAGTTGTCACAGTTAATCACGGTGACATCGTGATTAAGACAACAACTTAATCATCATCGATGATTAATTAATCAATTGCACAATCACTTAATCATGATTAATAGCGATTAAGTGATTAAGTGATTAAGTGCCATCTTAATCATCCGAAAAATGATTTTGCAAGTGATTAAGTAATCGCAAAACGCCCACCTGTAGTGCCATGAAGAGATATTTCAAAAAGCAACGAGTTAAAATTGTGAAATCCAATCACGAAAATAGGTCCATTTTTGAATTTACAAAAAATCAAAATGTCATGTGAGAATCTTGCTTTTTACCTCTCCAAATCCAATTTTCCGCGTTTTATTTATTTTTAACAGTTTTTATCTCAGATTGAGCCAAAAGTTCGCCCCAACAACCAGAGCAGAATTCCGCACCGTTTTCGAGATATAGCCAATAAGCCACTAATAAAATGCACCACACAGATTTTTTTTCACCATACTCAGTCCAAAACATAAATAGCAAGGACCAAACTACAATATACAATAAAGATTTCGGGAAAAAAAATTAAATTTGTTTGTTTTATTTATCAATACTTTTGTGCGTCGCTATTGAAACAACCTTTACAAAATTCGTTTCTATCATTCAGTTTTAATACCATCTGTATGTTGACTCAAATATTTGACTAAATCTATAATCCACTATGAACGATACTTTTGACCACCACAATGTGATGAATTTTCTGACAGTAAACTGACAACGCACAATTGAAAGTTATCATTTACAGTCAAACGTTTCTGGAGAAAGTTCGAAAAATATCACAGTTGTAAATAATATATTGTTTGAAAAAAATTATAAAATCTAGCATTATTTTCTATTTTCTGGAGCGTGGTCAGCCCCTAGCAAAATTGATAGAATATTCGAATTTTTCGCATAAAAATTCACACGAAGAAAAAAGAAAATGATTCTAAAGCAGACTTACTTGCGGGGGCATGTATTCCAGCTACAAACTTTGCCTGTGACATGTTTCCAATCACTTCGCCCTTAAGAAGAGCTTGCGAGAAAAAGCCATCTGTTCATTAGAAAAGAAGTTGAAATTTCGAATTGAATATTATAAAAGTCTGAAAAAATCTTTTGGAATCATAAAAAGCTAGTTCGAAAACCATAAATGTCTTACGTTTACCTTGAAGTTCCTAGAAAAAGAAATTTCGTGTTAATTTTCATTTCTACAGAAATTTCGTATTTTATTGGATAAAAGTGAAAATGATAAAGGAATAGAAAGAACTTACCGAAAATTCAACCATAAATAGCACCGAAAACAAACCGTGTAGTAGCTTCATTTTAATTTGCCAACCAAACAGAGTTTTAACCTGTTGCACAATGATAGTAGAGAACCGTCTTGTCCTTCTTTAGAAGATCCTTTGAATTCATTTGGTCTTCCCCGTGCGGTGCTGCCTCTTTTATACCATTCATACACCAATAGCTGACACGTGAACTGCGTTGAATAATTTATGAATGGAGGTTTACTAACACTATGCAGCGAATTTCGAAAACGAAATTCTCCCAAAAAGATTAGACTCATTTCCAAGGTTTTTTGGTCCACTTAATCCGAATCTGATACGGAAACAGCAATGAACGTATCTTGAAAACTAGGCGTGCCAGGACAAACTAACGCCAGATTTGGATTAAGTGGGCCCAAAAACGTTGTGAATAAGTTCCCTTCTCTGTGGTTGTTTCTTGTTGTTGCTTAGTGTAATCATATTCAGACACTAAATGAAGCTCAATTACAAAATTCCTCTGATGGATACGTGTAGCTGATACAATATGTGGAAATTGATAGAAAAAAATGGAATACGTTCGAAAAAAATTTAAATTCAGATGTAACTGGTTCGTAATTTGGTTATTTTCGGCTGTTGCCAATTGTTCTAACACTTCTTCAGTGTTTTCTGTGTACATTTTTGATCTCCAGCCTGATGATGCTCCTAATAAGAGCGAAACGTCGCAAAATAAACGAATAATCATTTTCGAAAACGGTTTTAGCCCAACACACCACTTTTGTGTTTGTTCAGATGGAATGAAAAAACAACAGCTATACGTGTGCACCAGAGGAATTTAGTGTATGTGAGATTGGAGTGCACAGTGATGATATGAATTTACTCTAAGCGTACTTTTTTGTTCAATTCGTGATGAAGGCTCATCATGTAAATATATATGTGTTGTTGATTATAAAAATGGGATTAGCCAAATGCGCTTAATTACATGGGAATCATATATGCGTTCCTGGTGAGAAATAGGAGGCCAGTTTCTCAAGCAAAAATGAATATCTTGAAATGTTTTAGAATCTGTCTCCTATCTCTTTAGGAACACAAAATGGTTCGCATTCCGCCTATAAACTGGCGGTTTGGGCCAATCCCATTTTTATCCTCGAAATCATGTAAGACATTTGCATAAAAAACACGTTTTCTCGTCATTTCACACATTTTCGTTCGATTTCTTTGCA
>NW_022598599.1:0-8412 GCF_009176505.1 Sitodiplosis mosellana | reverse complement strand
CGCAAGGTAAGTACAATACATACTATGCCTGTCAAAGAAATGGTGGTAATCTGTCGAATTGGCATTAGTTCTCATAGTAAAATCATTTCTTTTTGAGTAGAGATATTTGCCTGCAGACACCAATCCATTATCTTCTATCAGTTCTATAAAACAAACATATTTGCCTTTTCGATAATATAAATCGAACAAAAAACATATTCTCTTCTCAATCGGACTACAGATGAATACCACTCTCGCAGTCTTCGCTATTGTAATTAAACATGGTGAATGAAGTAACTATGTTGATGTAAATCAGAGATGACAGAGCGCACACTCAGTTGCGTATACGGCACTGAAATGATAACCAGCATACGCACTGCCTAGAACTGTAAGTCAGGAAATTATGCACTGGCTCAATTATGAAATGATTACTTTTGGGGATTCTTTTTAGCACGACAAGGTAGTAAACCAAAGGACCTCCGAAACGATGTCGGTATCAAAATTATCCCGAAAGAGGCGCCGCATGTCCATAACAACAAATCAGACTCTATATAACACATATACAGACGAATCCCCACTCTTCCTACCGATGTGTGCTGTAGCTGAATGCTATTGCATCGCTGCTATATTGGTCAACCACATACCGTTGGGTTTTGGTTCTCAATTATAAGAATCCAAATACTTCACACTCGCACACACAAAGCAACACGCTCAAATCATGTAAACACAAATACTCTGTCTGTATGAAATACTACGTTTCATTTTTCTGAATAATTTGTGTTGGTGCGTCATACGAAAATTGTTAGATGCTACAATATGACTGGTGGCCCTTTCCACACAACCGTGAGCAGTTAGCATCACTGTGAGCAATGGCAATACAAATAAATACGTATTTGTCATCCTTCACTCAAGCATCGGTGATAGCGTATTACGCACGCTCATTAAAGTACGAAAGGGACAATCGATCATATTGTACTATCGTTTATCTTCTGTGTTACGCATGATACAGAGAGCGATAGATGCCGAAAGATATAATGAATGCGAACACTGCATTCGTGTTTGTGTATCTCTGTGTGGGGAACAACGTAAAATCAGTGTAGTTGTTGATGTTTACTAAAATGAAACACAAATCGGAGCACTAAAGCGACCTCTGAAAGGATTATTTCCATAGGGCAGAAATCGATCGGTTTTTTACGGAAGTACTTTGCAATTAGCTAAAAATGTAGAGTAGAACGAAAAAAGCATAAATTAAAACGAGTGCGCCTTTGAAAAAAAAACTTATTTTCGGTCATGTTACAAGCACTAAGCTTGCTTGATGCAAGCAAATTAAGTTGCGATGTGGCCGTTGCTCGGTGACTCGGTGCGCTTCAGTTATCTCTAATATAAATGAAATACTACCTATTTGTGTGCAAATTTGGCCATTTGTTTCAGTTAAAATATATTTATGAGTGTAGTAGGTAGGTTTGAATGACTATATTAATCATACCATAGGCAGTATATGTATGAATGTGCCACCATGAAGTACAGCATTACAGCAGATTCCCTATGTGAGTCGTGTCTGTTGGTAATGAATTCTGCACATATATACAAAAGAAAATTAAATCATGAATACCAACCAATTGATAGTGATTTTTTTATATTTTTGTTTCTTGTAAACTCTATATAAACGATACTATTAGATACTAATTTCCTGTCATACGATTATTTCCTATCCAGAATTTATATATTAGCCTTTATTGTATAACGGCTTCTTTGAAATAAACTTATGTTGAATTTAAAACTGTACTTAATATTTTTTGCCCCGATTTTCGTCGAAATCGGTCTAGATGATCACCGGATGCAATAAAATATGTAAATCATAGCCTATTTTATGCAGCCTCAAAATGGTCAAGACTCTTCAGCCTGACATTTTTCGAATATGGCGAATCCCTTATGTGTAGATTTAGTGCCATCAATTTCAGATTTAGTGCTTCAACTGGGAGCGAGTTATAGGCATCGGCGTTTTAGGGGATGATGAAAATAGGGGTAGTAAAAAAAACTTTTTCTCATGTTGAGATATCGGAAATCTGATGGTACCACGATTTAGTGCTCATTTAGTGCTCTCATTCCAGATATGCTCCACAACCCCTTCGCTTAAGGGTGGGGGTGAAATTGGGGTGGATTTTTTTTCAACTACTTTTTTAAATAACCATTTTGGGTCAGGGATTTAGTGCTCATTTAGTGTTCACAAAATTTATCATCAGATTGAAAATTGATCGATAACAAAAAAAATTACAGCCATCGATTTTCTGGGGGAGCCATATTTTCGATTTTTCAGGGTGGGCTCAAATGTTCCTCATTTTGGGTCAGGGATTCAGTGCTCATTCATTGCTTCCAAAATAAACTCTCAGATTGAAATTTGCTTGAAAAATTATCGACTTATGGTCATACACTATATTTGAGCAGAAGTAGTTCATCCCCTAAAACGCCAAACACTATAAAATTTTCAAATTTTACGCAAAAAATGTATTCTCGACGGATTCTGAGAGCACTAAATAGGCACTAAATCCATGGACTATTTTCAAATTTAGTGCTCACTTTTTGAAATTTTTCCAAAATTCGATTCCACATCGCTCAAAGGGTGTTCTACACATAAGGCATTCGCCATATTCGAAAATTGTCAGGCTGAAGAGTCTTGACCCCTAAAAATCTCCTAAAATAACCCGAAAAATGGAGTGTCGAGGGGACAACCCAAAAATAAAGGCAGGGTGGTCATAGCCCCAAACTGAATATCAAACATAAATTTTAAAGGAATTTTATAATAAATAGAACCCTTTATATAGCCAAATTTTCAAATTTTGTACAATTTTCGGGAAAAAACATCCGGAAGCGATAAAATAAACACCCTTTATTATGGATCGCATGGTGCGTTTCTTGAGTTTGACAACTGTCCTACTACTTGAGCAAATAGAACATACTGAACAAATGTTACCAATTGTGACAAATCAAACGCATCCACTTGATGACGCTCAAGAAAACAACGATAGTCTTATTAAAGGAATTCAACATAAAGCCGCCTTTACTTTGTTCTATTAGACCCATGTACACCTTATGCCTTGAATTCTATTCAAATATCTACCGGAATGAGTTATCCATTTAGGATATAGTTTCAATTTAAAATGGATAGAAGAAAATGATTTCCACAAAAGGTAAGGGCAGAAATGATTTTCAAGTCTGGATGATGTTCAGTTGAAGAAAGACTATAATAAATAGCTTTTAATTTCCTCCACGAACCCTTCCTATTTTACATTGTAATATAATTCCTTATTTCATATCGTCTTGATGGTTATATCAAATTGAATGAACTAAATAGTAACAGGCAATAATATTTGTGTAGGATACAAATCAAAATGAATTTAGTTGAATTCAGTTCCATTATTCAATAAGACAATGGTTTATTATTGCATAAGAACCTACTGAATAGCTATACATTCAAAATGTATTTATTACAAATATTCACAGCACATTAATTTAATAATCAATGAGAGCCGTTTAACCCATTAACTGCCAGGATTATTATTTTGTTTTTAAATGAAAATAAAATAACAGTCGCCTTCGCAGATCACCAGATTTCAATAGAAATTTTCTTTTATTATAGACCACCCATTTTTGCACTTGTATTACATATGAATGGGCAAGCGGAATAATGAAACGTAATTCTTTTGTAAAATGAAGTGCCCCTGAAAAAAAAAATCAGTAAAAGTGCCCCACAAAAATATTGTCTGAATAAACCACACGTGAATTATTTTTCATGCAAATAAATTCATGTACCGATTTTACTGAAAAATTTTTTACGAGGCGATCCAAATTTAACATTTTCCGTGGGGCACTCTTTCATGCAATATTTTTCGGTGACGTCACTCAGATTTATCACATAGTGCAAATTAAGTGATAAGGAGCGCGAATTTCGATGTGGCGATAACACCAATGGATTGGGCACACAAAATACTGTATGAGAATCGAAAAAAAATTTAAACTTTTTTTCTTCGATTTTTGCCTTTTTCGGATCGTCTTAATCGGAAGTTTTTATGAAAACCTCGGAGCGCGCTTTGACGCGGCTTCAATTACATTGGTTTATGTGGTATAATCTACACATGGCCAAAACTCGGTTTTTCGAGCGGAATTCGGCAAAAATATTGTGTCCATCTCTCCCCAAACCCTTATGTATACAAATTGATGGCTTCCCATTGAGCCATCATTCAACCAGCACTGAAGTTCCTATTCCTTCGGACGTCGAAAACTCATGCTATTTCACTCACACTTACGTGCAATTTTTACCCGTATTATTATCCACATCAACAAAGCAGTCTGCTTCACCGTAGAAAATTAGTGCGCAGTAAGGAAACAAAGACGTACATGTTTTGGCAACGTCGCATTCTAGCGATTATGAATGAACGTAATGAGAAGTGTAACGAGAAATTCATTTATCAGAAATGTATGAAACGGACAGTTGCCCATCCTCTTGGCATCCATGGGATGGACTGACGGACAAATTTTGTCCCCATAGTCGAAATTATCGTAAATTATTTCAGAGATAAAACGTTAAAAGCGAGGGGCAGATCACTCAAAAGTAATTGAAATTTTACAATTAATATTTTAAGTGATCGGTCGAAAACATAGCTTCTGATGAGGGTCCGCAGGGTCCCCCCGCGCTAAATAAATTACCCCCCTCTGATTTTAGAAAAGTTCTGTTCACCCCACTAAAAATTTGTCTCTGATTAAATTAAAGATGTATCACTGTTTTACATTGAATCTTTATTCAAAAACCCATTTTCATTTTGAAAACGCAGTCATTGAAATTATCATTTCGTCATTTTGAGCGTCTCTACCGTTGACCATCTTATTGATCTTTTTTTTGCGTCAGATTGCTGTGAATCGACTTGGTTGTTTATGATGAAAATAATCCGTGTGATAAATGTGGCATATTTCAACAAATACTTCGTGAATTTACGACGATCTCTGCAAAGAAAGACATATAATTGAACAGATGTGCAATCGAACACACGGGTTTTTTGCCTGAGAAGTTAAAATTGTGAAATCCCACTCCAGGCAAACTCAATGATTGCACCGTATCACGTTTCTTACTAAAAGATTTTATTATACTTGAGAAAATTGATTTTGGAATGAATTTGTTCCGCAATTTTCTTTACAAAAATTAGATATTGCCCCCTCAATTTTATGGAAAACATTTGAATTTACCCCCTACATTTTGATTGAAATTTGAAAATTTACCCCCCCCAGCACGCGGTCGTCAGAAGCTATGGTCAAAAAGAGTCGCGAAAAATATTTGCGACTGTTTTGCTTTTTGGTTGCTCTACCGTATAATACGATAATCTACGCTAACAGACGATGCGGAACAAGATATTGTGATGAAGGGAAATTCCGGAGAACACTGCAAAAATACAGCTCATAATAAAAACTAGACAGTAGTTACAAACTTCAACAAGAAAATATGCTTTTATTCTTCTTATACAAACGATTATTTATTCAGCTTTGCCATTTCAGAAATGAAACAAACATAAAAGTGTTATTTCTTTTTCGAAAATAAATTGTCGAAATGCATCAAAAGATGAAGAAATGATTGATAAATGGCTAAAATTATACAATTTTTTTCATTTTAAATGAAACAAAATAGGTGAGCCGCTGAGAATAATATTGAGACTAAAGAAATGTTCTGACGAATGCATGAAAAATGTCTTTAGTTTTCATTATAACTATACAATACGGAAATTATCCAAAAGTATTATGATTATATTAGCCATACGACATCTCATTCCGTTCGGAAGAATTGCTGTTGTTGACTTTAAAAACAATGTTTTGGATTTGTTTTTTTTAGTTCGACTTTTGGTTAAATACGAGTCAGTTTG
This sequence comes from Sitodiplosis mosellana, assembly GCF_009176505.1. NCBI lineage: Eukaryota > Metazoa > Arthropoda > Insecta > Diptera > Cecidomyiidae > Sitodiplosis > Sitodiplosis mosellana. The sequence goes on along the minus strand of NW_022598599.1, from coordinate 2,527 downwards.
TTGTTAACACATTAGTGCTTCCGTTTATCGAATATGAAAAAGAACACAACAAACCGTACAGCATAAGCAAGATCCAATAATTTTTTGTAGAAATCAATAAGGTTTTTGTCTTGGATAGACTGCTTAGTTCAAGATGTAGTATACTTCCATATTCATACAAGATGAGATATCCTCCAAACATACCAATGGAATGATTGAACTTATCAATGAGAAGATTGCTGAACCTTTCGTTTTTATACTGAGAATGCGTTAAAACAACGCAACGTATACTCGTCAGCAGCTGATATAAGCAACTGATGTTAGTTATTGCTGCTGACATCAGCTCATAACACGCTCTGTATTTCCTTGAATTGTAGCAAAAATAAATATAATCTTATCATTGCAATATAAGTTTGCAATACTCTGAGGACTATTACATCATTTCTGCTGTATCAATTTTATTCTCAGCGACACAAATGAAATATGTTAACCTACCTCGTTATTTTATCTCTTATTAACAATTGAATGTCCGAGAATGAAAACGCAACTTCTATTCACAACACATATAAGTGAAACAAAAATAAAAAATTATTGAAATGAAACAACAAAATCGAATTTTTTCAAAATGAAACAACAAAAAAGATTTTTTTAAAGGTTAACATCGGCATGTAGTAAGTGTAACAACATAACGATGTTACACTTTAAAAAAAAAATTTTTGTTGTTTCATTTTGAAAAAGTTCGATTTTGTTGTTTCATTTCAATAAATTTTTTATTTTTGTTTCACTTATATGTGTTGTGAATAGAAGTTGCGTTTTCATTCTCGGACATTCAATTTATTTTCTCGATTTTTTCACTTGAAAAGAGACATAAGCCTGGTTCTTCTTTTGTTACAAAGGAGTTTTATGAAGAGCCTAGTTACAGTCCAAAGCGGTACATAAACAATACACTATACAAACCTAACCTCAAAACTATTGGCATCTGTCAATTTACAGGCGGAAAACATAGCAACTAGCGTCACATTTATTTCAATTTTATTTAATTTTCTTATAGTGGCATTTCCTCCTCTTCGAAAAACCTTTTTTTGCAAAACCAAACACTGACAACGGTTTGGGAATAGTGCATTTACTTGATTGCTAAACTGATTAAAAATTCAAACCAAGCATGTCCCATTTTCTGCATCTAATCGTCGCGTTCATACGCGTGTGCATGCGAAAAATAGTACAAGCTTGTGCCTCTTTTCGTTGTGATTGAAAAATAAACAAAGAACATCTAAACTGAGTCCACTGCGAACAACGTCTCTTTTACGCTAACAGCAATTCGTACACGAACGAGTCAGTGTGACAGTTGGCGTGAGCGAGACAAAGTTTGACAGCAAACAATTTGGTTATGTCGGTTTAAATGTTCTTAAAGTTAACTAAAACCAAATGAAAAGTAGTTTTAAAAAAAATTAGAAAACATATTTCTTGAAATTCTTCGTGGGGAAATTCGGAACACACATCGAAATAATTTAATAACATTCTTCCAAATTCTAAAGTGGTACGACTCACCAGGAATAGCATCGTGAAAAATCGAATTTTCCGAATTTTCCATGCCAATAACTTCCAAACGGCTAAGAATTTTCAATTGATGTCTTTGGAAAAGTAGTAGATCTGGTCAAAAAGAGCAGCCTTGCCGAGCAAATCACCCCAAACAACCACCCCTTCAAATCTAAAAACCACCCCAAAAATGTGTAATTTTCAAACCACCTTATAACTCGAAGGGGTGACTTTTTAAGGGTGAAATGTTGAGAAAAGTTTTCGGTCTTGTCGAGATCTACAACCTTGTTAAATACATTTTTGAACAAATTTCGGTCGTTTAGGAGCTAAAGCTCCCCGCGAAAAAGCATTTTTTCAACTTTCAACCCCCATGAAAATCACCCCAGTGCATTGGAAGAGGTAAAAATTCGTTTTTTTCATTATGAACGCCAATGGAAAACGATGACTGTTTTTCACATGTCTCAAACTATTCATTTGCGGCGAAATTTGACGGTGTTCTGATTACCCCACCTTCCCCTACCTTTTATTTTTGACTACCGACTGTTGATTAAAATTCAAATTAAAAAGCCAATCCAGTCTCTGTTTTAACCAATTACTTTAATGAATTGTGCCGACGTTTCGAATCGTGATTGGATTCTTCTTCAGGGCTGTTCATGCGTAATCAATTCTGTCACAAATGATAATTCATTAACAATGGCCATTTGAGATTGTTTTACAACGAAAAAAACTAAATGGGATTATCAAATCGTAGATTTTTTCTTTAAACAAGCGAAAAAATTTGTATTCAACTTTGACTGCATTGTAAATAGTCAAGAGTATTTACAATATACTACAATATTTATATATTACAATAAACTGTCCATCATCCAACAATATGACTCGATTTTACAACCATGGGCGACTCCCTGTGGGGATAAATGAATTCTTTGGTTTACTCAGATGAAAATGAAACGATTGTTATATTAAAGTCCAACAAAATTCATGTTATTGTGGGAATGCGGTTTAAAAATCT
>NW_022598598.1:0-1073 GCF_009176505.1 Sitodiplosis mosellana | reverse complement strand
TCGGCAGTTCCAGAAATTGAGTGTTTCTTGTTCGATGTCGTGGTGTTATAATAATAATAATAATTCTGCACCATACAGCGTTTCTTCGCCAGAGGTGGTTTATTTGATATAAATATTCTTTTATATATTTACATTATATTATATTGGTTGATTTGCATAAAATTTGTTATTCTCTCCATAATCTATTTCTTTTAAAATATTCATTAATTCTCTGTTGAATGCGGTGAAGTTTATGCTTGCTAGGAGTTCATTCATACCTGCGTAGTTGGCCCGCTTGAAATTGAAAGCCTTTGTAGTGATATTGGCTTCGGTTGTGTCGTTTCCATGCCATTCAAATGTGGCCAATATCGGTGGATGATGACTTTCAATTTTTTTTCTTTAGTGCGTTGGCCTTATCAACACGTTCAATTGTGATGTTGGTGAAATCATTTGTAAAAAACAAATCCAATAGGCGACCCTTTGACTCATTTCGTACATGATTCACCTGATGGACTCCCATGCTCATGAGTCCCTGGATAAAAGTGGCCGTTGATTCTGGTTGAAATTTTGTTGGAATTAAAATGTTGTCATTGTCGCTATCGATTGACCATTCCACATGCGGCATATTAAAATCACCAACACAAATTAGAACATCTTCTGGATCAGATGCTATTTGATGCATGGCCGCTAAGTGTGAGTCGTAAATTGATTGCGGTGAATTTGGTGGAATGTATGCACAATAGATGTAGATAACGTGTGATTTGGTACTGGCTTTCACACAAACATATTCCAAATCGTCAGCACCGGCAATTTTAATCTCTTCACTGGAGAATTTTTCGTTTTTAGTCGCAATTAGTACCCCACCGCCACGTTGAAATAGTCTGTCCCTACGAAAAACGGAATACGAATCGTCAAAAAATTCAGCATCATAAATATCTTTTCTGAGCCACGTCTCAGTCAGAATTATCGTATCGTAATCGTAGGAAGAGGCGCCACAATAGAAGCGCTCTTCTTCGGGACAAATGCTAAAACAGTTTTGATAGTAAATTTTTGTGAAGAAAGCGCAATCATCCGATGTGGCATGATTTACTACC